>NC_090734.1:87361514-87381514 GCF_036898095.1 Palaemon carinicauda
ACAAGAGCTATAAAAGTTTGAACCTAACCCAGTGAACGTCTTTTTTCTAAAAATCGTGGTACTAAAACCTTCTCTATTTCTAGACACCAACACATCTAAAAAGGGGAGTTTGTTTTCTTCCTCCTTTTCTACGGTGAATGATATGTTTTCATGTTGTGAGTTGGCAAAGTCAAGGAATGATTCAGCGCCGAACTCATCTCTGAATAGAGCAAAGGTATCATCCACATACCTAACATAAAACAAGGGATGATAACTTAAAGGGCAATTTTCCAGCATGGTCTCCTCCAGGGAGCACATGAAAATATTAGCAAAGGTGGGTCCCAAGGGGGAACCCATAGCCATCCCATCAAGTTGTTTGAATCTAAATTTCTGAAAATTGGTGAGCCTAATTTTAATAATATTTTTAAAACCGACGATAGAATTAATAGATTTTTAAAGACTCTTAAAAATGAAAAATCCATAACTGAAAATACCTACCAAAATTTGTTCTGTTCGGGGTCTTCCTATGGCATTTTATATGGTTTACCCAAAATCCATAAGCCCAATGTCCCACTGAGACCTATCTTATAGGTCTTTTAATACCCCTAATTACAAACTAGCTAAGTTCCTCGTTCCCTTACTGGAACCTTTAACAAAAAACACCTTTTCTCTAAATAACTCCTATGCATTTAAAGAGGCCATAATTTCTCAAGACTCAGATCTTTTCATGACGAGTCTTGATGTTGAGTCTTTATTCACTAATGTACCTGTGTAAGAAACTATCAATATTATTTTAAACAAATTATTTTCTGAACCTGATACCACTTTTAATGATTTTAATCGCACGTCTTTTAAAAAACTTTTGGAGCTAGCGGTGCTGGACACCTCATTCGTTTTTAATGGTAATTTGTACAAACAACTTGATGGGATGGCTATGGGTTCCCCCTTGGGACCCACCTTTGCTAATATTTTCATGTGCTCCCTGGAGGAGACCATGCTAGAAAATTGCCTTTTAAGTTATCACCCCTTTTTTATGTTAGGTATGTGGATGATACCTTTGCTCTATTCAGAGATGAGTTCGGCGCTGAATCATTCCTTGACTTTGCCAACTCACAACATGAAAACATATCATTCACCGTAGAAAAGGAGGAAGAAAACAAACTCCCCTTTTTAGATGTGTTGGTGTCTAGAAATAGAGAAGGTTTTAGTACCACGATTTTTAGAAAAAAAGACGTTCACTGGGTTAGGTTCAAACTTTTATAGCTCTTGTTTTTATAATTTTAAAACTAATTCTATTTTTACTCTTCTCCACAGAGCATTCCTTTTGACCTCTAGTTGGGAATCTTTCCATATTGAAATTATTTATCTTTGTGAATATTTTAAGAAAAACTGTTTCGCCACCAAAATATTTTTTAAACTTCTTAATAGATTATTGAATGACAAGTTGGCTCAGACTCCAAAAACACTTAAAGTTCCTAAACTAAAATTTTATGCGAGTTTTCCTTTTCTTCATGAGGATTTCCTTAAGAAAAAGTTTACAGAAATTATCGAACAACACTTCCCAGCTGTGGAAGTTAAACTCATCCCTAAGAACCCTCTCACTATTGGCTCGCTTTTCCACTTCAAAGATCGATTGAGTCCTTATATGTCCTCTGGTGTGGTATATAAATATAATTGCCCAAAGTGTAACTCTGGGACCTACGTAGGATCTACCAAGAGGTTGTTAAAGGTCAGAATTGATTCCCATAGAGGTGTTAGCTATCGAACTGGTTGCAGAATATCCAACCCTGAACATTCTAATATTCGGATTCATGCTGGAATGTGCAAACAAAATATTGAAAACAAAGATTTTACCATCATCGGTCAAGTGTCAAATAACCATGACTTACCTCTTCTTGAATCCATATTGATCAAACGACTAGTTCCGTCGTTAAATACCCAAGCTTCTTCTATTCAGTTGTATTTGTCATAGTTTTCTTTGGTTTATTTTCTAACTCTTGTTGTCATACAGTTTCTCACTACGCTTCTGCGAGGTTGGTTCCACTACTTTGTCTGATGTATATATATTTATTTATTCATTTTTTTCCTTTTAATTTTCATTTAAATTTCAACTGTTTTTTATAGTTTTGAATGAATTTGTAAAAATTTTAACTGTTTCTTAATTCTTTTGTATATGTTTTATTTTTAGCCCTGGACAATGTGATTAAGATCACGAAACGTTGGGAATAATAAATAAGGACAATTTGAACTACTCTTTCCCTATCCACACCATGAAATTTGTGTTCATTACTGGCTGTTGCTGCCTTCACCGTAAATATATATACATATATATATATATATATATATATATATATATATATATATATATATATATATATATATATATATATATATATATATATATATACATGCTTATATACATATACACATGCATATATATATATATATATATATATATATATATATATATATATATATATATATATATATATATATATATATATATATATATATATATATATATATATATATATACATGCTTATATACATATACACATGCACATATATATATATATATATATATATATATATATATATATATATATATATATATATATATATATATATATATAAACACACACACACACACACACACACACACACACATATATATATATATATATATATATATATATATATATATATATATATATATATATATATATATATATATATATATATATATATATATATATATATGCATAGACATATACATATCCATATTCATACTCATTGTTACACATATTCATACACATATTTACTCATATACATACATATATATATATACATACCCACACATTTATGTATATATACATATCATATACGTACATATTTACTCATATACTTACATATTTACACATATACATACATATATATACATACACATACATTTATGTATATATACATATCATATACCTACATATATATACATTTACATACATATCCATACCATATATATATATATATATATATATATATATATATATATATATATATATATATATATATATATATATATATATATATATATATATATATATATATATATATATATATATATATATATATATATATATATATATATATATATATATGGATCTAGGACAACCGCCCCGAGACAACTGCCCCCAGGACAGTTGCCCCCCGACAACTGCCCCCAGGACAGTTGCCCACCGACAACTGCCCCCAGCACAGTTGCCCCCCGACAACTGCCCCCAGGACAGTTGCCCCCCGACAACTGCCCCCAGCACAGTTGCCCCCCGACAACTGCCCCCAGCACAATTGCCCCCGTAGGACTACTGCCCCCGGAAAATAGCCCCCCATATTGCCATTTACGTAATTACTTTTTAGTAACAATTTATGAAGATATTCTTCCTAATTACATAATCGGTCATTGAAGAAGTAATTGTATCTATTTCCTAAATTTATTACCATTTATGAATGTGAAAAACGCCGCCATAATAACTGTAAAGCGAAAGTAAAAGTTTGTGAAAATGAAGTAGTTGGCTATGTAAATGATCACACCCATGCTGTTGACCAACCCTGCCGTGAAGTCTTGTTAGTACAACAGAAAATTAAGGCTAAATCTATTGCTACCGAAGAGACTGCACAGCAAATAATTTCCCAAACAGTTGAGTCGATATCAAGCGGTGCTGCAACTCATCTACCGGCGGTGAGACATATTCGTCGTGCAATAAGGCTCTACAAACAAGCTGGTGACCCTCTTCATCCCATCCCATCAAACGTAACAGACATGGTCATTCCTTCCGAGTACAAGAAAACTTCTAGTGGTGAAGATTTTCTTCTTTATGATAGTGGATTGATTGAGCAGCGTATCCTTTTATTTTCAACACCAACAAACATTAGCCTTCTGGAGAAATCAGATAATTGGTTTGGTGACGGTACCTTTAAGATTGTACCCGAGTTATTTTTCCAATTGTACACTATTCATTGCTTAACTTCTGAAAGAGTTATTCCGTGTGTGTATGCTCTGCTACCAAATAAACGACAAGCACCATATGAAGATATCCTTCAAAATCTCCTCACTATAAACCCTAGACTAAATCCAAAGACCTTCTTAATAGACTTTGAACATGCTGCTAGGAGTGCTATTGAAGAGATCTTCCCCAACGTAACTGTTAAAGGATGTTTTTACCACTCATCTCAAAACATATACCGTAAGATGCAAAATGAAGGTCTCCAAACTAAATACCAAACTGACGCCTATTCTTCCTTGCAAATACGTATGATTCCTGGATTACCGTTTGTTCCCGCAGAAAAAGTAATTGAAGCGTTTGAGAAACTACAAGAGATGTTGCCATCTGTGGCTGATGCAATAATAAATTATTTTGAAGATACATACATCGGCAGAAGACGTCGAAATACAAGGAGACAGCCACGTTTCCCTATAAGCATGTGGAGTATGTATACTCGTGTTGTTGAAGATTTACCTCGAACAAACAACGCCGTAATAGGCTGGCATAACCATATGCAAGCAAGCGTTACGTCATTTCATCGAATGAATGAATGAATGATTTAAAGTTTTCAGGCATCCTGTCATTTCATCGAAATATATGGAAATTTCTGGGGGTGTTGAAGAGAGAACAGGCACTATCCAGCGTCATAATTAATCACATACTTGCTAGGCATCCAGTACCTCCTAAGCGGAAATGCTATCAGGATTCTAGCATACGAATAGCAAACATTGTGCACAAATTTGAGAACCGCAATGTATTGGATTTTTTGAGATACAGAGCCCACAATTTAAAATTCTAGTATTTAAATCCCTTTTCAGTATTTTTGCAACCCATCTATGTACAAATTTTAGTATATAATGTTATCTTTTTAAAACGTATTTTTAAATCATGTATTTTTTATTAACAATAATAAAACATTGGTTTTATTAGTTATGTATTTTTATTCTTTTACACCATTGTCCAGTGGTTTTACGAGGGCAATTGTCCCGGGGGCAGTTTTCCTACGGGGGCAGTTGTCCTACGCGGGCAGTTGTCCTACGGGAGCAGTTGTCCCGGGGGCAGTTGTCAGGGGGCAGTTGCCCTGATACCATATATGTACACTACATATACAGATATATAAATATATATATATATATATATATATATATATATATATATATATATATATATATATATATATACTACATATATATATATATATATATATATATATATATATATATATATATATATATATATATATATATATATATATATATATATATATATATATATATATATATATATATATATATATATATATATATATATATACACTACATATATATATATATATATATATATATATATATATATATATATATATATATATATACACTACATATATATATATATATATATATATATATATATATATATATATATATATATATATATATATATATATATATATATATATATATATATATATATATATATATATATATATATATATGCCATATTGAATGGTGTTGTATCTTTTCAATTCCAGTTTGTATCCTTTCCCTCTCGACTGGTTTGTCCTAAGCGTGAATAGATTATTGTAAACTACACTTGTTATTCACTGTCCCCTTAGTTGTCAAGTTTGTAGATCAAATAAATTCAAAACCTCCATCCTCTGTCTATATCAAAATTTCGGTAGTGTTGGAACTAGTTCGTGGCTCTAGCTTGTACTGCTTCCGAATAGTTGGAGCCCAGAATTGGACCCCGTATTCTTGATGGGGGCTTTACTGCTAATATGTACAGCTGGAGTACATGTTGGAATTTATTTTAATATTACCCTTACTTATATGTAATAAACAAATTATTCAAAACTATTTAATTATTAGAAATCAAAACAACTTTCTTTATATACTAGATCCACTAATAACAAAGCTTTGCGACATTGCCGTACATTACCTTTATCCCTAGAGATGCCCAAACATACATATTAGTGCAAAGCACTTATCATCAAAGAATGAGGTTGAAGTATTCCGAAGTAGTTGTCTTGCGGTTATCTTCAGTTTTGTTCTGGTTAGTTTCTTATAGGTGCGAACTTACGGCAATTACTAGTTGAAGTAATTTAACTTTTAAGTTTAATTTTATTATTCATTTTACTAATCATTTATCGTTGACACTAATGATTACTATACTAAGTAGCATCAAGTTATTTATTTTTATTTCATTAAGAAAAATAGATAATGCTTCAACACAAGCTATTGACCGAACGGCTATTCCACACAGTCAGCCACAAATATCAATCCCTTCCAATTTCTAACACAAAGGATTACGATCATAGAATTACAATGAATATTTTCATGAGCCATACATTATTTATTAGGGCCACCTTAAATCTAGCTACTTTGTTAAACAAATCTTACCAACATTGCTAATAACGTATGACTAACAGTTGTTTTTTTTGGGCTCAAGCCATGTCGTCCTCATGGAAGGTTCCTATTGGTACCTTTCTAAAGGATATTTGGCTACAGTGATATTCCCAGAGAATTAACCTTTAGGTCTCCAGAATTCTAACTCCTGGCGGGAATATCCTTAAAATTTCTCTTAAGGATGTCTCAAAATATCAGGGGACATATATCATCATACAACACATAGCAATCTTCACCTGAATAGCGTTTACGCTTCGAGGGGAAAAGTGGTAAAATAGAAGGGAAGCCATTATCAAGGTTACCTTTCCTCCCGCACTACTATTGTGTATCTAGATGGTGCTTATTCCTATTTTTGTAGCAGTTTCACACGGTGGTTTTCCCTGTTGCTCTAACGTTTGTGCTCGATATTCAATGATTCATAATGCAATCTCCAACTTCTTTGCCTCTGGAAAATTGAGTATTTATTCTTTATAGTGCATAATTTTTAGCTCCTGCTTCATAGTGAAACTAGAGTAATTTTAAGTGTTTGGAGCTTCACCGATCACCAGAGGCGCCATGGGGGCTGTCGTTCATAACGCATGTGTTATTTAGTTAGCTGAACGACATTCCCAGTTGTAATAGCATGAATATTTATGAAGCTATTCAGTTAAAATTTTACAAGGAAGTTATATATTTTGTCAATTGTATTCTTTATAGTTTCGGCAATTTAGGTTACCGAACATCGCCCGCGCTAGGCTTCCTAGCCTACGTGCTTCAGTTTAATTTCATGCATGACATAGAACGACTTTCCTAGTTGTAATAGCATTAATAAAATATAAAGCTATTTAGGCACATTATACTTGTAAAGATATACATAGTTTTGCATATATTTCTTCTTCCTTATATCGATTGTATTCGTTAGAGTTTTGGCGATTTAGGTAACCGAAATCTCACACTGCTTTAGGCTAGCTAGCCTATGCGCGTTAGTATACTTTCATACATGTTCCCGCTTTACCCTCGTGTATTGGTTTATCAAAACATTAGGAGATAGATATATCTTAGAATTATTATATAACTCGATACTCATCTCCAGTGGAGAATTGAGGGTAATCCCTCCTCCCTCCGAGTGCCACCCTGAACGACAACCCTATTTTGGTCCTGCCATATAGTAGACACTCCAGCTTGATTAGGCTAGGGTTTTTTGTCTCTTACCCTTGCCGGTGGATAGCCGTCTTTAGTTTTTCGACAGAACCTCAGAGTATTAAGTCTTTTGCTGGCGGTAAAGCAGTAGGGTGAGTAGTCTCTCCCCTGCCGGCTTTCAGCTGCCGGCAGAGGAAGCTATGCCTCCCTACACCGCACTTGAAGTGGTTGTATGATGCCGCTACCTTCTCCCCTGCGGTCTAGAAGACTAATCCTGTGTTGGCAGACCCTAAGCTGAAGAATAGACATTTTTTCTGCCACCTAGGATGGCGCCGACGCTGAAACAATGTTTCTCCCCATTTCGGCAGACCCTAGGCTGAAAAATAGTTATTCTTCTGCCACCTAGGATGGCACCTATTTCGAAACAGAGTTTCTTCCTTGTGTGGTAGGGGCGGCAGCCTTTCCGCCTTCTTCCACACTTTATACAGGACCCTTTTCCATGCCCCCTCTATCCTTTAGCGATGGCCTAGCAATCGCAACCCTGTGGCCGTCGACCTACAATCTCACCGCTTGCCAGGGAGGCTGTGTTGCCGGTCGGGCTCCTACATAAGCAGCTGTTTTGTTGCCCAGTCTTCCCTTATGGACGCAAGGCTCCGGGAAAAGTTTTGCCGGCTTCAACGGCTGCCGGTGGGAGATCCCGGCATTTGGATAGCAGTTCAAGAGAGCTTGAACTGCTATCCACATGCCCGGGACCAGTAGTGACCGGCAATGGTTTTTGTGGTTGAATGGAAGCCTGAATGATACATTCTCCCTTTTCATTTGAACCCTCATTCTGGAGGAAGGTAGTAAGATTAAATAATTACACCCTTAATAATTGTTGACAAACATTAATAAAGTAACCCCTCACTTCATGTTTTCTCTCTCCCTGTCAGCTAGTGCCGCCAGGTACCACCGGTTGGGCCGGTGCTGTCAGGTACTAACCCAGCCGGCAACATGCCGACTGGGCTGGTGCAGCCAGGCACTACCCTAGCCGGCGAGACGTCGTCTGGATTGTGCCACCAGGTGCTAACCTAGCCGGCAGTATGTGATTATACAGAAGCTAGTATATTTGCAGTATAGATCATACTACAGACAGAAAATTATAGTGAATATTATACAATAGTTATTTTCTAACATACTCTGAGTATTCTTGCACAGTCTATCGTTGAGAGCAGTCATATATTGAAAGAAAAGATTTCTTTCAACACACAGATAGCTGATCAGTTACCATTTACCCCACATTATTAAAACCTCGGGAAAGGTCAGTGTTAAGTTACATTTATGTACATCTAGGGGTTAGAACTCTTTCTTTAGGTTTCCTGAATAGGAAAACTCAAAGGCTTTATGTTTTAGGGAGGTCACAGCAATTGGCTGGATAAGAAACACAAGTCTATGTCGTTCCTACTTCTTTCTGGCTTGACTATCCTAAGCTATAATGTTTAAAATATTGAGAGTGGTATTTTACATAATTGTTTATCAGGTGAGATAAACTACTGCATACTCATTTAAATTTCCTGTCTTTACAGAAGGACCAAGTGAAATGCAAAGTCGTCTTCTACAACGTCAAGAGTAAGGACTTTTGCGACCATATAGAGTGCTGAGCTCATGCCCCCTGCACCGCTTCCAAGCAAGCTCTTCGGTACTCTGACCCCAAGACTGCAACATATGCAAGGCCTTGGTTACAGAAGCTTTGATGACCCCAAGTCAGCGGAATCAAGGGATGCAGCACGAGAAAAGCTGTGTAGATGTGTACGTGAGTTTCAGAAAAACGCAATGGGACCGTACCTTCCTAACGAATGGATGCGCAACTTGCTGTTCCCTAAAGCGGGTATGGAAGCTGTCATGCCCCAACCTCGAACCGAGATTCCATGCGTCCGGATTGTCGTAGAAGTGGAAGTCTCTGACGCATTTCAAGGCATGGACATCCATCAAGAGGAGATGATGTCAGAAGTGTCCTCGGGCACTTAGAAGGATCTTCTGAAGGAAGGTCACAAGAAGGAGTCTATGTTGACTCCCGAAGAAGATGAGGAAGTCGATTCGGAGTTCCTTCCGTCGGTACCAGTTTTGGTGCTGTTACCTTCAACATCTTACGCTCCTCCATCAGATGACCTGAGACAGGTACTGGCCAATCTTACGGTGCTGAAGGAGAGCCTTCGCAAACAAGGCGAAGAAAGGGAGGCAAAACTTGAAAGACAAAGGCCTCCCAACCTACTCTGAAACTAATCCCTGGAGGTATGCTGAGTACATGCCAATCAGTAATGGCAAACTCTTTATTTCTGAGAAGTTGGGAGCTGTCCCTATCGAGGATGCTCAGTTCTGGCCAAGCTTCAATGCTTACCCAGGCTGCTTCATCCGTCTGAAGGTGGAACCAGCATTGAAGGAAGAGACGGAACCCAAGGAGGTCATAGTATTTGCCCATGATAAGGCACAGGCTCTTTTGACAAGTAGCTTGAGGCAGGTGGGCTACAATAACTCTAAGGTGTCAGCCCTCAGAAAGAAACATCCTACTTTTCTTGCTTCAGCTTCAATAGCCTTCCCGTTAGCATCAAAGGCTCTTAAAGCTGCTGTTAAGGCAATAGGGGCAGGCAAGCCGTGTCCTACACTCGACGAGTGTAGACCTTTGTCATTAACCCTGCCCATGGAAGATAAGGATTGGAAGGAAGTCCACCTTACGTTCTCAGTTGGGAAGTTGGAGGCAGACATCGATTGACGTCTGTTCAACGAAAATCTCCCAAAGCAGTCTGACTTTCTCTTGCGTAGGGAGGAAGAAACGAAGGAAAGACTAGCGGCATCTCTATCCCTACAAAACTGTTTAGAGATGACTGGGGGCCTAAATAGTACCCCGGATATCAACATGGTCATGGCCAAGATGCACATGGCCACATTGTTAAAGGGCCTGTATGGCTTTATTAAAGCCAGAAGGTCAGGTAGACAGTTCGTGTTCGCTTCAGCAGTGGTAAAACACGAACCAAGGAAGCTGATAGCTTCCAATATCTGGGGTAAGGACCTCATCCCAAGTGAAGTGGTCAAGGAGGTAGTTAACAAGGCTGCCACGAAGAATGGAAACCTTTTTCAGAATGTGGGGCATTTCAGCTAAGAGGAAGTCTTCCCCAGATGAGGGTCCCCAGCGTAAGAAGAAGACTAAGAGACCTAGATTACCTTCTCGGCCTGCCAAACAACAAAAACATCCTACAGTTACCATGATCGCGGTGCCCCAAGTGGCTGCTCAACCTCCAACCACTAACCAGATGGTACCTCAACAGCTGGTTGCCCAGTCACCAGCATTTAACCCTGCCTTTTAGAGGCAAACCACTACCTTTCGTCCCAAAGGTAGAGGCTCTAAACGGTGCTCCTCAAAATACCCCCCACGAGGTAAGGGTTGTAGGGGAGGACACGGTCAAGGAGATAAATCCTCCGGAAAACAGAAGCAATTAAATGCTTCAGGTAGGAGGGAGGCTCCATCAATTTCAGGATCGTTGGACCTTCAATCCGTGGGCCAACAGCCTAATCAAGAACGGACTTGTAAGGAGCTTGAGTGAGGCTCCAACATCATTTCCTCAATTCTTCCAACATTCCACCCCCTACTGGAAGAATGTACCCTAGAACTATTGAGCAAGCGGGTAATAAGGAGAGCAAAGTCTATCAAATTCCAAGGAAGGCTGTTTTGTGTTCCCAAGAAAGACTCAGACAAACTCAGAGTCTTTCTGGACTTGTCGCCACTCAACAAGTTCATAGAAAAGAACAAGTTCAGGGTGTTAACCTTTCAACATATAAGGACTTTACTACCAAAAGGGCCATACAAGGTCTCAATAGACCTGGTAGATGCTTACTGGCATATTCCAGTCCATCGCCCTCTCTCCTCCTACTTAAGATTCGGGGTACAGAAGAAAAAGTACGTCTTCAGAGCCGTGCCCTTCGGACTAAACATAGCTCCAAGGATTTTCACAAAACTTGCAAACACAGTCGTTCAACAACTACGCCTAGAAGGTGTTTAGGTAGCAGCGTACCTGGACGATTGGCTGAGGTGGGCAGCATCCAGGACGGCTTCTATGCAAGTATCCAAGAAAGTGATCCAGTTCCTGGAACATCTGAGATTCAAGAGCAACTTCAAGAAGTCTTGACTTTCTCCAGCTCAGGAGTTTCAATGGCTGGGAATCCATTGGAATTTGAAGTCACACCGTCTCTCCATTCCCTCAGGGAAGCGGAGAGAGATTACAGGATCTGTCAAGAGACTACTGAAATACGACAGGATCTCAGACGCCAACAGGAATGAGTACTGGGCTCTCTCCAGTTAGCACCAGTGACAGACCCAGTGCTAAAAGCACAACTAAAAGATGCGTCAGGACACTGGAGAAGATATACATCAAACGCTCGAAAAAATCTAAGAAGACCGATACCGACCTTAGTATGATCACTTTTCAAGCCATGGTCGAAGGCCATAAACCTAAAGAGGACCGTGCCCATGCATCCGCCTCAACCCTCAGTCACCATCCACACGGACCCCTCGGTGGAAGGATGGGAAGGTCACTACCATCAACGGAAGGTACAAGGGACCTGGTCTTCTCTATTCAAGACCTTCCACATCAACATTTTGGAGGCCATGGTAGTCTTTTTGACATTGAAGAGATTCTCCCCTCGCAGATCAGCCCACATCAGGCTGATCCTGAACAGCGAAGTGATAATGAGATGTCAGAATCGTCAAGGCTCGAGATTGCTCCAAATCCACCCAGTGATGTTGGCTATCTTCCGCTTGGCGGAGAAGAAAAGATGGCATTAATCAGCAGTTCACCTTCAAAGGTTCCGACATGTGACAGCGGACGCTCTTTCCAGGCTCACGCCGATAGAGTCAGAATGGTCCCTAGACGCAGACTCATTCTCCTTCATCTTACATCAAGTCCCAGAACGGCAGATCCACCTCTTCGCGATGAGCAACAACAAAAAATTACCTTGTTAAATAGCCCCATACAAGGACCCTCTAGCGGAGGCGATGGACGCCATGTCCCTTTACTGGAACAGATGGAACCAGAATTACCTGTTCCCTTCGACCAATCTCTTAATGAAGGTCCTCAACAAGCTGAGATCCTTTTGGGAAACAGCAGCTCTAGTGGCTCCCAAGTGGCCTAAGAGCAACTGGTTCCCTCTGGTATTAGAACTGAAGCTGAGGCTGGTCCCTCTTCCGGGCCCAGCAGTGTCTCAACAGGTCCAGAAATCGACTGTCTTTGCTTCATCACAGAGAACTCAAAACCTTCATCTTATGATTTTCTCTCCCTAGCGGTAAAGAAGAACTTTGAGATCTCAGAAGGCAGTATAGACTTCTTAGAAGAATACAAGTCTAAGTCAACTAGGAGACAATATCAATAGTCTTGGAAAAAGTGGTTGCTTTTGTCAAAGCAAAAGGACCAAAAGAAATCTCAATGGACTTCTGTCTGTCCTTCTTTATCCAACTTCATAGACAAGGTCTGACAGATAACACAATAACTACATGTAAGTCGGCTCTGACTAGACCTCTGATATATGCCTTCCAAGTACATGTCGAATGGAATCTTCAACAAGATCCCTAAAGCATGCACTAGACTCAGGCCTGCAGCCCCTCCAAAGCCTATTTTATGGAAATGGCTTCAGGACAACGAGTGGAGCAGTCGATGATGGTAAACAGGTAACAATATCCTTGAGATATGGGTAGGTGGCTACAACGTTGACGTGAAAGTGTGCAAAATTACGCTGAGGTTGAGGAAAGGTACCCAATCCTGAATCCGTCTGTCGATGTACTTTGGAAGTTTGGCAAGAAGTACAGGCTCGGACCCAATCCTGAGAAATGCCGTGCCAAATGAACTTCGCCTTTAGCACCTGTTCAGTAGAACTATATGAGGGATGTGAAAGGTCGTGAATGAAATCAAGCACCTGCCGGCGCATGGGAGCAGGAATCCAAGGTCGCGGTCTACCAGTAATGACATCACAGAGGAGGGTTGTGTTGAAGGCTTCGAGGGGGAAGTCTTCCCAACGGAGGGATATGCAGGATGTCCTACATGCTTGATACTCTGGATCCAGTCATTGGGGCTCAGCCAGGGCGTTGTAATCCAATCCCAGTTGAACGGCAGCCAACGTGTTTCTTGACAGGGCATCGGCAATGGGATTCATTGTCCCAGAGAAGTATTGAAGGGTGCAATTGTATTCAGCCACGGTGGAGAGATGACGGCGTTGCCGGGCAGACCAGGCGTCAGATTGTCGAGTAAAGGCCTGCACCAGAGGCATGTGGCCTGTGCGAATGACAAAGGGCGTACCTTCTAAGAAATGGCGAAAGTGACGGACAGCCAAGTGCACCACCAGCAATTCGTGATAGAATGTGGAATAACCCAATCCTTGCACAAGAAGGCCAATGGGCGGGGCGAGCCGTTGACCACCTGTTCGAGTACTGCACCATTAGCAACGTCGCTGGCATCAGTGGAGAGAAGGAGAGGGGCATGTGGGATAGGAAAAGTGAGAGCCGCAGCAGTTAATAGGGCCTTCTTTGCATTGCAGAAGGCCGCTTCTTGAAGGGGACCCCACTTCAGGTCCTTTGGCTTGCCCTTGGGGGAGGCATAGAGGGGAGCAAGAGTGGCGGCAATGGCTGGCAGAAAACGGTGATAATAGTTGATCATGCCCAAGAATTCCTACAGAGCTTTAATGGTCGAGAGAGCGGGTAAGTCCTGAACGACCGCTACCTTCTCAGGGAGGAGATGGACTCCTTCAGGAGTGATGCGGTGCCATAAGAACGACACTTCATTGACGCCAAAGGTACACTTGTCGTACCGGACTATAAGGCTGTTTTGTTGCAGGCGGTCGAGCACAATGCATAGCAGACGGAGGTGTTCCTCTTTTGAGGAGGAGAACACAAGTATGTCGTCCACATAACATACACAGAAGGGGAGGTCCCCTAAGATACCATACATGAGACGATGAAACGTGGCCCCAGCATTATGAAGGCCAAAACAGGAGTAATTGAAGGTGTATGTACCAAACGGAGTGGTGATGGCGGTCTTGGGGATGTCTTCTGGGTTCATAGTCACCTGATAATACCCCTTCAGGAGGTCGGGCGAAGAGAAAACCTTCCCTTTGTGCAGGTAAGAGGTCACGTCATCAATGTCTGGGAGGGGTTAGAGATCCGGTTCTGATTGCATGTTCAAGCGCCTGTAATCCCCGCACAGACGAAGGGAGCCATCTTTCTTCAGAACGATGTGTAAGGGTGACGACCATGGTCTGGAGGCCTTTTTGGCAAAGGCCCATTTCCTCTATTTCGGCGATCGTCTGTTTGGCGGCTGCCAATCGTTCTGGTGCCAGACGTCTGAATTTTGTGAAGACTGGGGGACCCGTCGTCTTGATGTGGTGATAAATACCGTGCTTGGCACAAATCGTGGGCATTTGGCGAAGTTCGGGACGGAAAACTTCAGGTTAAAACATGAGGAGGTGGGCGTAGGCATCTGTGGGTGCGCTGATGTGGAGAGCGAAGTTAGATGGGGTGGGTTGAAGAGGTGTCGACAAGTACGAGTCTGCGTTGACCAATCATCGGTGGACGACATCGACCAGAAGGTGGAAATACTAGAGGAAATCTACACCGAAGATTGGCCATGTGACATCAGCTACGAGAAACTTCAAATTAAATTTACCGTTTCCTAACAATAATGTGAGATTCTCGTAACCGTAGGTGGGTATCGCAGATCCGTTGGCAGCTACCAAGCAGACGTTGGCAGACGTAGACAGACTATGTCGTATCCCGAAGAGTTCCCTTGTCAAAAGAGAACGACAAGCACTCGTGTCTACCAAAAATCGCACGACTGTTCCTGCATCATGTAAAAAGAAAAGATTAGAAACACGGGAGGCCACCACCACGAGCGATGGCCCACTTACATGTTTTTTGGCCATTGACAATCCTTGGTACATTTCTTTGCGGTTGCCCCGAATCTGAAGTGGTAGTAGCAAAACTTCGGCTTATGGGAGGTAGTAAGTGGCTGTAGAAGTCTTTGGTTGGGGCGAGAGCGATTGGTGGGTGTTGGGTGGCTTTGTTGCCGCTTCGGAACGTCACGGGGTAAGCCTGTATGTACTACGGCATTCACGTCAGCTTCGGTTGACGTTCGGCTGTCCATAAAGGCGTCGGCTTTGGTCATCAAGCCGTTTATGGGTAAACTATCGACATCGGGTAGGGCAGTGCGTATAGGTCTGGGTAAACGGCGTATCCAAAGGGCACGAAGCAGGTTCACCTCACGAGGAGAGCCGTCTACAGCAGGTTGCAGGCGAGCGATACTGGTCATTTCCCTAAGGGCAAGCGAAGCCCTTTGGTCCCCAACGGTCGTTGAAAGAGCTGAAAAAGCTTTGCTATACGGGCGGCAGGCGACGGCGAACACTGCAGCAGAAAGTATTTTTTGAGGGCGTCATACGCTATTGGGGTGTCTCCTTGTTCACAAGGCCAGTCGGATATTTCCGGGAAGCTATCCTCGGGTATCGCCGCAAGAACATAATCTGTTTTGGTGGTTGAGCAACTCACTCCCTTGGTGCGAAACTGGACTTCTGCGCACTGAAACCAATCAAACGCCTCTCTGCTGGCGAACGATGAAAATTTCAATGGGGCAGCTGCAGCACCAACTTCCGTAGAGTCCGCCAACTTCCGTAGAGTCCGCCATAGTACCAACGATGGAGGGGCGAGGGTGGGGGGCTGGAAGGCGGTGGGTACGAGTCGACTTCCGGGGTCACCAATGTGACTGGCCGAAAGAGGGTTGTGACTCAAAGACAGTATGAAAGCAACTGAGTAAGAACACTCTCTTTTATATAGAAAAGCTCAAAACAACCAGAAATTTCATGTTCAAAAACACAGTTACAGAGGAGAAAAGCAGACATATTTATTCTGGTTCTTTTTAATACGAGTGAAGAGCGAAGATACAAGCATAATATATACACAAAATGAACTATGTACAATCGTGTGACACACGGTTGGTACAGTACAAACATGTAGATATTCTTCCCCTAGACCTTATTATCCCCTCAGAATCTAGAAATAAATTTGAATTGGACACTATAGGAGCTATATTATTAGTAATATTAGCACTGCCTAGTAAAAATCAAATTCTACTGAAAAGTATTCTTTCTGTGCAATTTTCACCCAATACTGGAAGGCTTTCTTTTTTATAATCACTACCCTTTAATTTACAACAAAATTTGAATAAGTAACTGGTAATTCTTCGCAATTGTTCATAATTTTAAATTTTATTTATATTTGGAATACTAGTGTTTACTTCATTTGTTTGCATAGTGCTTACTGTACTTATTTGAGTATTATAGTAAGACGGCATGCTCAATAAAGGGTAAAGAGGCCACTTGTCAAAATCATTACTCAACAATTCTGGACCCTCTAGCCAACAAGTTGATTTACTTAGATATTTAGTATAGGATAAACCTCTGGATATTATGTCAGTAGGATTTTCTTCTGTATTTGCATAGTGATATAAGACACGTAGTCGAAATACCTTAGATATTTCAACTTTAAGACCATCTGCCTCAAGTATTCTATTTCTAACAAATTTCGATTCTATTTTAGTTTCTCTGGTCAAAAGCCCATTTAAAACCACTTTTGCATCAACACAAATACTAATGAATTGAAAATTTATGTTATTGTACGCTTTCAGTAAGGAAGGTAAACATTTAAACGCTAGAATTACTCCCATTAATTCTAAAGTGGAGACACTATGCTCGTTTCTCTTATTCAGGGGAGCCAATCTAGATTTGTAGAACAAATAAGAACTTTTTTTATTTTGATTAAGCGCATAGGCCTCAAACCCATAGGCCTCCACAGAGCTATCACAAAATATGTAAAGACCACAAGAGTCTAGTTCATAAAGGGACTCTCTAGGAAATTTAATTTCAAATAACATTTCAAAATCTATACTAACAATTTTCATTTCCCGAAAAATGTCTTTGGGTAAATTTTGATCCTAACCAACATCTAACTATATTCAAAGTGTCAAATATATTAGGAGTTTGTGATAATACCTTTCTTTTTGTGTCTGCTTCTGGGTCTATTTTACAAGACGCAAGACTAAAAGAACCTTATTTACGTTGAATTTATAACCCAATACTTTATCCTCTCCGCAAAAATGTTCAACAAGTCTATTATCAGACGTCATTTCTGCTCTCAACTCTACACAATTGGAGTTCCAAGACCTTAAAATAAAGCCCTCTTGTTCCATTCTATCATTGGCTTGCGTATACAAATTTTTCATTTCATCAATGTTATTACCAGTTATAAGAAGTTTGTCTACATAAAAGTTATTAGTTATGATTTCTTTACACTTATCATCAGGATAACTTTCTGCGTGGTGTTTCATTAAAGAATTTAGTATAAAAGGCGAAAAAGTGTAACCAAAAATTATTGTCTTGTAGCGATAAGATACTAATTTATTTCCCTGTTTCCAAAAGAGACAAAAACTATTTTTGTCCACTTCAACTTTTGATTTAATCATCAGAAAGTTTTTTTTTTTTTTTTTTTTTTTTTTTTTTTTTTTTTTTTTTTTTTTTAAGCGTCGCTTAACATTTCATATCTATTAGTTCTAATGTAAAAGAGCAATTTCAGTATTGACCCCATTAAATCTATCCCAGGATAAGCAGCTTCATTAAGTGAGGGCAATTCTCTATAAGTTTTTAAAGAACAGTTAAATACTGACCTGATGTTTGTTGTAAATTGCTCCCCAAACTTTATAAATGGTCTATGGGGAATCAAAATATACTTATGATCGTCAGAAGGACTTACTTTAATTTCCTCGAATATGCCATCTTCGAGTTTTTTTTATTAAAAACTTCCTGGTATTTGTCAATGAGACCCTTTTTACCAAGATACTATACATTTCTGGCTAATACCTTAAGTGAAACAAAAGGATTATATGGGGCGATGTCAATTTTATCAGTATACCAAGGCAAGTCTACATTACAAAATCCATTATCAAAAGAGATCCCCTCTCTAAATCTGTCAATTGGTTCTTTATCAAAGGAGACTAATTCTTTTTCATACTTTCTTATTCCCAAGGATTTAAGACTAAAAAGATGTTCAAGTCCTCACTGTCTTCTAATATATTCTCTAATAGATTAAAATAAGATTTGAGAGGACCCATTACTAAATTTACCATACTTTTTGTTTTATCATTCAGTGCGTATTTTTTTATTATTATTATCTACGGAGTCCATACCAGCTTTACTTTCTGCCTCATCCAAAAAGTTGAACACGTTACCAACAGGAGCTACTCTATTATTTTTGACTAAACAAGATCCACTAACATTTTAGTCCAAGTTATCGAAGGTAAAAATTGAATGATATCTATTCTCAATAACTTGTCAACCTTCATACTTGCTTACTTTTCTGTGATAACAAAAAGTCTCATCTAATAAACCAATATTATTTTCTTAAGATTTATTTATTATTTGATTTGTTCCGGGCACTTCAAAGTTTATATTTAGATATTTGTCAACTAATAAATGTGTGAATATTAGATTAGTGTTTATATTCACTCCAGTGGACATTTATTTTGAAGCCCTAAGTTTTTTACCCTATATATGTGCTTACATCACATTCCAAAGCAAACAACACCTCTACATCCTGATAAAGATCTTTAGCTGCAGATTCGGAAATATATGATCGCTGAATGCCAGTGTCAAACAGACATTTGACTTTCCTAGCCTTTTTGCCATTTCTTAAATACAGAGTCATAGTAGGTATTATGTGAGACGCATCAAAACTTCTTTGAGCAAAACATAAGTTTACCTTAGTTTTAGTAGTTAGTTCAGCTTTACTCAAAGAAGGACACAAGGGACTTATATGTTCCTTCTTTCTACATAATAAACATTCAAACCTTATTTTGTTTCTAATAACATTCATTGTCTTAGTGTCGTGAACCAGCACATGTAGTGCACAGCGAAAGTTCCCTAAGTCTGGCCAATTTACCATTTTAGTTGTTATAGTCAGCATATTTTCCCAAAGTATTAACTTCAGCTGCACACAATTTCCAAATTAATTCAGTTATTTAATTTGAAAGTTTTAGATTTTGAATCGTACTTATAACTTCCTAATTTTCATTAGCTTTAAATGAACTGATAGAACTAGGTTTACTAGAGGTTTTGGTGAAGGTTTTTTCCTATTGGAAACAGATTTAGTTAAAGTTTTGATAATTTCATTATAATTAGAGAATGTCAGATATAATAGGATAGTTGGTATTCAGTATATGAACCAACTCTCTCATTACTGGCATGGGGAGTATATTAAATACTATATGACTAACAAATTTATACCCAGAGGACCCCACTTCCAATAAATCAATATTATGTGCTTTCAATTCGTGCAGATAGAATTTGATTTCGTTAAGGTAAACTTTCACTGACGAGAATTATTAATCATATTCAGCAATTT
>NC_090734.1:87391514-87394014 GCF_036898095.1 Palaemon carinicauda
GTTTAAACCAGGCTTTCTTACACATGTCATCACTTTTATCAAAACCTCCTTAGTATAAGCATGTAGCTGTAAATGACATGAAGATCTCCAAAGCTCTTACCTTTCGCTTTTACCTTTCGCTCACAAAAAGCCAATATATCTATCCTTCTATTACTAAACACTTCCAATCTCACATCTTTTACTCTCTATCGTACTACAACCACGCACATTCAGGCACCCCAAAACTAGAATGCAGGGAACAGTCACTCTCCCCCCAACTCTACCTCTTTGAGATCTCACAGTAATATAAAATATAGGAGAAGTGGTTCCCACCCCCCTCGTTCCGTCCCTTTCAGTAGCCTCTTACGACACGCAGGGATACGTTGGCGCTATTATAATCGTTATTTTCGACCCCGCGGCCACAGGGGGCTTAACAACTTTTTAATAAAATGTATCTATCAAAGTTATAATTCATTCAGCCAAGTGCTTCCAAAAGCCAGTCTAACTCCAAACCATATATTTCTAAATAGTGATAGTTATAAATTAAATTTTAGAGTCATAATAATAATAATAATAATAATAATAATAATAATAATAATAATAATAATAATAATAATAATAATAATAATAATAATAATAATAATAATAATAATATTTAATGTATAAGGAAAAACTAAATCCCAGGTATACTTTCAGCCTTGAAAAAACAGACCCAAATTTTATTGACAACGTCGACAACAACAACAATTTCCATTTTATGTCTTCCTTGGAATCAAGAAAAGCTCAGAGCATTTTTTCCGGGAAGTTTCATCTGCCTTGACTTTGATTCACCCCGACGTTTCGTGGTGTTTTATTTGGTGTGTGTGTGGGGGGCGGGGTGTTGCTTTTTAGTCTAACATTACACATGGAAGTTTATGTAAATTAATCTTGAAAGACGCGTGTTCCTTTTGAAGGTTTGTAGTACTGTCCTCTTCAGGTGAATAGAGAAGCGAGACAAAGATTCTCTAATGGGAATAATCAGTTTACTTTTATTCTGATTATTATTTCTTTTGATTCAAGAAGATGGTCATTCCAATAATTGTTTTGGTTAACACTAGGATGGCCAGCTCCTTTGATATATATAAAATGGCCGAGGTGTCGTTTTCGACACCTTATGATTTTTATTGAAATTTGGCATGAAAAATAATCATATATGGTTAATGAAATAACTCATATGTTTGCAATACATAGTTTATTAAAGAATATTGTTATTACATAACATTTGACATCATTTTGAAGTAGGCTATAACATTCTTTTTACAATCCTGTAGGCCAATTATTTATCAATATCTTAGATTCCACAATCTTTACATGTTACAAACACTACCCTAGTTTCATCCTTTGCACATTTGCCACAAGTAGGTTTTTTGCATACTTGGCAAACAGTAATCGTAGCATTTGAACATTTTCTACCATGACACTTGCGACGTTTCTTAGGTAATGATGAGCTTGTGGAGGGCACATCTGCAAGATTCGGTAAGCTTCTCTTCTGAACATAAGCATGCCTAAGACTTTCAATGAGCTCCAAAATGAACTCCTTCCTACTAATTGTTCTCCCTGATGCTAGTTTGTATATAATCCATGCATTTATAACTGCCATATCCAGTATATTACAAAAAACTCCAAGGGGCCAACGTCTTGTAGCACAACGTGTACTGTACTTTCGGAGTATTTGGTCGACTACGTCTACTCCTACTTTATTAGCATTATAGAAATCAATGACTGCTGGTTTCTTCTTCTCACCTTCCGAAATTGTTGGAGAACTATGCATTGTTGATAAGAGGCACACATTTTTATTAGCTTTGCATTGATAATTAACAAACATGCATTCACTTTCATCTTGAAAATAGAATTTGGATTCATACTTTTTCCCGTTTTCTTGTAAAGTCATTTCTTTCGACAGATGCTTGCTGTTTCCTCTCACAGTACCGACAATTGAAGTAGCTCTATCTCGCAGTTTCCTTGCAACTTCAAGAGATGTAAAAAAGTTGTCTGTTGTTACATTATAGCCTTTGTTCTTCACAACTTCAGTAAGACTGAGCACAACATGTTCCGCCAAGGGAACCCCTAACCTTGATTCCTTTTCTATGGCTCCTAAGTAGGGGATCACATTTACAATGTATTTGTTTTCTACCTCTGTAAGGACCCAAAATTTCATTCCAAACTTATCAGGTTTATTTGGCATAAATACAATGAATGGTCACCTGTTTTTCATGGGCAATAGCTGTTCGTCAATTGTCAAACTATATGTTGGTATATAGGCACCTCTGCAATTTTCAACAAATAGGTCAAAAATGTCTCTAATGTGGGTAAATTTGTCACTTTTGATCCTCTCTGACCTTGTGCTTCTGTTGTCAAACCTAATGAATCTATGTATTTTCTTGTAATCACTTCTAGACATGGTTTCTCCGAATATTTTTGGTCCATAGGTTTTATTCCACAAAAAATCTGCACTGTGAGCTTTTTCGTACACTCCCCTTGC
>NC_090734.1:87399014-87411514 GCF_036898095.1 Palaemon carinicauda
ATATATATATATATATCATCAACGCCAATTTCTTTTGTTATGACCTCTGTCACGTGATAGTTTTGACTAAGAAAAAAAATATTTTTTTTCTTTAAAGTTGAATTTGTTATGCAACTTTTACAAAAAACCCAAGATAAATTTCCACTTTAAGGAGAGCAAAGAGAAATCGAACATGTTTCCTTCGCATCGATGATTTTCTGTAAAGGCTTAAATGAAAACTT
Source organism: Palaemon carinicauda (assembly GCF_036898095.1). Classification (NCBI taxonomy): domain Eukaryota; kingdom Metazoa; phylum Arthropoda; class Malacostraca; order Decapoda; family Palaemonidae; genus Palaemon; species Palaemon carinicauda. Next base: position 87,399,236 of record NC_090734.1, read on the forward strand.
GTATCCTTAATAGAACCTGTTTAATCTACTGTAAAGAAAAAACCTGCCGTATAAAATTTAGATCTATAGCCTTCGTTAAGAAGAAGCAGTATCCAGAAAATTCTCATGGTCATTTACAGCAGTTGGTGATTGCTTCTCTAGAGTTCGATATTTTAAAAAAAAAGATGTTTTTTTTTTAAGTATTTTGCGTGATTAAGATGCTGAAGTTCATGGTCAGTGATATGAGGCATAGGTTCAAATAGGACACTCAATGCTTCCTCCATATCCAAATTAAACTATCGATCTGATTCAAATCGAAAAACTTTCGTTGGGGATAAAGTAATATTTATGACGAGAGACTAAACAACTATTTAATTTAATACCGTAACTTTTTATCTTTATCTTTTTTGTAATGTCTTGTGATTATGAATAGAATGTTAACAAAATGGGAAAGAATTTCGAAACTTGTAACAACGAAAAAAAAAAAGCAATGCACCATATTAAAGCGATCCTGAAAAACATGAATAACCTTTTTATTCATTTTCCGCGAATTAAACCATATACAAAAGATATATAGTAAACCCCCCCCTCTCTCTCTCTCTCTCTCTCTCTCTCTCTCTCTCTCTCTCTCTCTCTCTCTCTCTCTCTCTCTCTCTCTCTCTCTCTCTGTTATTTCCAGGAAGTTCAGTAAGTAGAATAAAGAGAGATTGAAGACTTAAAGGATATTTAATTTGTGGTCTTAACAGTTAGATAATGAACACTTTCGGCAGAGCGAGGAACAATGAAAGCTATCGATGGGGTTTTTAAAAACCACAGTTTCTCTTGAAAATTTAGAAGGAAAGAATGTTTTTGTCCTGGAAAAAAAGGAGTAACAATACATCCTATGGAAAATAAACCTTCCTTAGATAATACTTTGTTATATATACATGAAGGGCAAACTGTGCATCATCATTATCATCATTTATGTACGAATTCTTCTGTTATATAATATGCACAGGAAAAAAAATGAGAGTGGAGTATTAATTAGTTTGAAATAAATTCCCCACTGGTGCTTACTCTCCAGAGATATCTTGACAGCTCTCTCTCTCTCTCTCTCTCTCTCTCTCTCTCTCTCTCTCTCTCTCTCTCTCTCTCTCTCTCTCTCTCTCTCTCTCTCTCAACTCCAACCGACCACCCACCTGCCTCACTTTTTCATATTCTTTCTATTCTATCACACACTGCATTTGCTTGGTGGGAATTCTTGCCTTTTCCTAATTCATTATTAGAATGTGCTCTCAAAGTGTGTGTGTGTGTTTGTGTGTTACGTCAACACGTGGTACATATCGTGGAAGGAACCCCACTCATATTCCATTGTCATGATGACCGCGGGGGCATAAAAACAATTAGAATAGCATCAACATTATCCCTGCGTGTCGTAAGAGGCGACTAAAAGGTACGGGACGAGGGGGCTGGGAACTCCCTCTCCTGTATTTACAATCCTGTGAGACATCAGCAAAGCGGTGGAGCTGGTGAGAGAGTGACTGCTCCCCGCAATCTAGTTTTGGGATGTTTGAAGGTGCGTGGATATAGTACGATAGAGAGTAAAAGATGTGAGATTGGAAGTATGTTTAGGAACAGAAGCATGGATATATTAACCTTGTGTGAGACAAAAATAAAAGGGAAGGGTGAAGTGATGTTTGGTGAAATGTCTGGTAGAATGTCTGGGATTGGAAGGGGAAGAGCAAGAGAGGGTGTTACAGGTAAAGTAGTGTAATGGAAGGATATATCATCTAGGTTAATGTGTGTAAGGGTTAGGTTGGGTAGGGAATGTTGGGTGTTTGCTAGTGCGTATGGGATAGGTTGTGAGAAAAGTGAAGAAGAGCGGAATGAGTTCTGGAATGAAATATCCAGGTGTGTAGGACTATGTAGAAGGAATTATGTGGTTGTCATGGGTGACGTAAATGCTAGAGTGGGCGCTGGAGAGCTAGAAGGTATCATTGGGAAGTATGGCATACCAGGTGGAAATGAGAGTGGTGAGAGGCTGGTAGATATGTGTGTTGAGCAAGAAATGGTGATAAGTTCTAGCTTTTTCAAAAAGAAAGATAAAAACAAGTATACATGGCTAAGAGTGGCAAATGGAAGAGTAGTGGAAAGGGCATTAATGGATTATGTGATGATAACTAAAAGAATGTTTGGAAGATTAAAAGACGTGCACGTGTTTAGGGGTATGGCTAACGGTATGTTTGATAATTTTTTGGTGGAAGGAAAATTAGTTGTAGCAAAAGAGTAGGGGAAATACAGTAGGTGGATGCAAAAGGGAGCTAATGAGGGTTGAAGAGCTAATACAACCGGGGTAAAAAGTAAAAATCAAGAAAGGTTGAAAATGGCATATGACAAAGTGAAAGTAAGAGAAACTGGTAATTTAGAGGAGGATTGGAAGTTATTAATAGAAAATTTTGTTTGGAATACAAGTGATATGTTTGGTAAGAAGGTCTTTGGAGGCAGCATGAGGAAGGGCAGTGAATGGTGGAATGAAGTAGTGAAGGTGAAAGTGGAGGACAAAAAGAGGGCTTTTGAAGAATGGCTGCGGAGTAATAGTGTGAAGAAGTATGAAAAATATAGAGAGAAAACTGTGGAAGTAAAGCCCAAGGTAAATGAGGCAAAGAGGGCAGCTGACCTGAGATGGGGTCAGGGATCGGGTCATTCATATGAAGAGAATAAGAAGAAGTTTTGGAAATAAGTGAAGAGAGTAAGGAGGGCTGGCTCAAGAATTGAAGAGACAGTGAGATATGGAAATGGAAAGTTGTTAAAAAGGAGAGGAGGCAAGGAAAAGGTGGGCGGAATATTTTGAAAGTTTACCGAATGTTGAGGATAATAGGGAGGCAGATATAATAGCTGTTGCAGGTGTTGAGGTGCCGGTGATGGGAGATGAGAATGAGAGAGAGATTACAAGAGAGGATGTGAGGAGAGTACCAGATGAAATGAGAGTAAGAAAAGCATATGGTATGGATTGTGTGAGAGCTGAGATGTTGAAGGAAGGGGGTGTGACTGTACTTGAATGGTTGGTGAGATTGTTTGATATGTGTTTTGTGTTGTCAATGGTACCAGTAGATTGGGTTTTTGCGTGTATTGTACCACTATATAAGGGTAAGGGAGATGTGCATGAGTGTTGTAATTCAAGAGGTATTAGTTTGTTAAGTGTAGTTGGAAAAGTGTATGGTAGAGTACTGATTAATAGGATTAGGGATAAAATAGAGAATGCAGTCATAGAAGTACAGGGTGGTTTTAGAAGAGGTAGGGGTTGTATGAATCAGATTTTTACAGTTAGGCAGATATGCAAGAAATATTTAGCAGAGGCAAGGCTGTGTATGTTGCGTTTATGGATCTGTAGAAAGCGTATGATAGAGTTGATAGGGAAGCAATGTTGAATGAGATAAGGCTATATGGAGTTGGTGGAAAGTTATTGAAAGCAGTGAAAAGTTTCTACAAAGGTAGTAAAGCATGTGTTAGGATATGAAATGAAGTAAGTGATTGGTTTCCGGTGAGAGTGTGGCTGAGACAGGGATGTGTGATGTCGCCGTGGTTGTTTAACTTGCATGTTGATGGATCGGTGAGAGAGGTGAATGCTCGATTACTTGGACGAAGATTGAAACTGGTAGACGAGAATGACCATGAATTGGAGGTAAATCAGTTGTTGTTTGTGGATGATACTGTACTGGTTGCAGACGTGTAAGAAAAGCTTGGCCGATTAGTGACAGAATTTGGAAGTGTGTGTAAGAGAAGGAAGTTGAGAGTTAATGTGGGTAAAAGTAAGGTTATGAGACTTACGAGAAGGGAAGGTGGTGCAAGGTTGAATGTCATGCTGAATGAAGAGTTACTTGAGGAGGTGGATCAGTTCAAGTACTTGGGGTCTGTTTTTGCAGCAAATGGTGGAGTGGAAGCAGATGTACGTCAGTGAGTGAATGAATTGTGCAAAGTGTTGGGGGCAGTTAAGGGAATAGTTAAAAATAGAGGGTTGGATATGAATGTAAAGAGAGATCTATATTAGAAAGGGATTGTACCTACTGTGATGTATGGATCGGAGTTGTGGGAAATGAAAGTGATGGGGATATAGAAATTGAATGTGTTTGAGATGAAGTGTCTATGGAGTATGGCTGGTGGATCTCGAGTAGATAGGGTCAGGAATGAAATGGTTAGGGTGAGACCGGGTGTAAGAAATGAGTTAGCAGCTAGAGTGGATATGAATGTATCGAGGTGGTTTTTCCATGTTGAGAGAATGGAAAATGGCTGTCTGCTAAAGAAGGTGATGAATGCAAGAGTCGATGGGAGCAGTACAATAGGAAGGCCAAGGTTTGGGTGGGTGGATGGAGTGAAGAAAGCTCTGGGTGATAAGAGGATAGTTGTGAGAGAGGCAAGAGAGCGTGCTAGAAATAGGAATGAATGGCGAGCGATTGTGACACAGTTCCAGTAGGCCCTGCTGCTTCCTCAGCTGCCTTAGATGTCCGCGGAGGTAGCAGCAGTAGGGGATTCCGGGTTATGAAGCTTCATCTGTTGTGGATAACGGGGGAGGGTGGGCTGTGGCACCCTAGCAGTACCAGCTGTGCTCGGTCAAGTCCCTTGTTAGGCTGGGAGGAACGTAGAGAGGAGAGGTCCCCTTTTTTTCTGTTCCATTTGTTTTATGTCGGCTACCCCCAAAAATTGGGGGTTGTGCCTTGGTATATGTATGTATGTATGATGAGGGGAAATCTTTAAGTAGAAAACATTTATTATATTCTACCTCAATGGTGGTTGGAAAGTTAAGTTAGAATGATTTCGGTTACAAATTTTGAAATAAACTATTTTATATAACAAAAATAAAGCAAGCATTTTACTCTGCAGATGTGACACCAGTCGGGAAATAACCACCGAATTTCGCTGCAATTTAATATAATACTATGGCAAGATTATCTATAATATCTTTAACCATTTATTTATCGGTATAACCATCATTAAGTACTATAGTATTTTACAAATTTAAAGCTCTTTCTTTTTAGTATATCATATTATATTCTGAAATTTATCATTTTTGTTAATCCAAAAATGAATAACAAAGAAAAAAAAAATCAGCAAGAAAAGTAGTTGTCCATAGAAGTAATAAACTGTAAATTACTGGTAATAACGTTTTTTTTTTATAGTTGTAGTAATTTCGAAGACCACGTGAACTGAAAATTAGATATTGGCTCATTTTTCTCCCAGATAATTACCCAAATAATATTTATTTTTTTTCCGATTATGTAAAAGTAAAAGGAACTATGGAAACCAAGAAGATAACCTTTAGTTAAATTATGTTTTAAAGTTTTTTTTTTCCTTTTCAAGTTGAGCCAAATGGTGAAAAGGGAGATGCGATACTAATATTTTAAATGAAAGAGTAAAGCATGATTTTTTTTTTAACTTGAATAGAAGGAATATTAAAAAACACATTCAGGAAAATCAAAAATAAATTTACTTTAATATCACCAATTATCTTATGGGGATAGATGGTGAAAAAGGACAAGGAAACGGAAACTTAGATTAAAAAAAAAAAAATTCTTTTTCAGAGATAAGATAAAACGAAAAATACGTTTTTAAATACTCATAAAATTTGAACATTTACAATTTAGAAATTTATTAGTATCCGACAAGATAGCCTCAAATAAATATGAAAAATACTAAAAATTCAGTTTATTTACTGTCTTTAATTCATTCCCATTATCTCCAGTCGATTTTCGGTAGAGACACTATTGATGCAGCATATAACGGGAGATGTGGTTCCTAGTTTTGTTAGAACTTAAATGGAATCTTGTCCAGTCAAGAATTAACAACAGCCCGTAGATATATTTAGCCTCTACTCTACTTCTATGGCTGTCACATTACGGTGGGATCAATCGTTGTTATAGAATATTTTTTTTATTTTTATTACCACACATATATATATATACATATATATATAATATATATATATATATATATATATATATATATATATATATATATATATATATATATATATATATATATATATATATATATATATATATATATATATATATATATATATATATATATATATATATCTGTGTGTGTGTATTTACATGTTTGTATGTGTGTACGTGTATATACATACAATGCATATACGCATACAGTATATATATATATATATATATATATATATATATATATATATATATATATATATATATATATATATATATATATCTTATCAATTTAGACTAGACGAGTTTTTTAGTTTTACAATAAATAAAGTTGGAAGTGACATGATCGTCAGCAGCCATTCCATGCAAATGTAGAAAGACCATTAATCAAAGGGTAAACATTATTGACGGACCATTTGTCTTATATGGGGAAAACAAGAGGAACCTCCCAGGGGTTTTAGTTGAAAAAATAAAGATTGTTTGCTTTAATCTAAAATATTTATACATCTGAAAGAGCTCTCTTGTATTTCAATTAAAAACTTTCCTACTATTTTTGAATGAATGCAGAACAGATTTGAGGTAAAATTATTCCTCAATTGAGAAAAAAAAATACTTATATATATTAGAAATAAAACAGGGACCTTTTTCATTTTCGTTTGTAAGTCATAAGTCAAGTAAATGTTTTATAGCTTCTTACTGCTTTCATTCTTTTATGATATTACTCGGACTCGAACGTATAAATAAAATATAATATGTATATATATATATATATATATATATATATATATATATATATATATATATATATATATATATATATATATATATATATATATATATATATATATATATATATATATATATATATGTACGTATATATATATATATATATATATATATATATATATATATATATAATATATATATATATATATATATATATATATATGTATATATATATTTGGGCTCAGGCCATGTCCTCCTGATGAAAGTTCCTATTAGGTAGCTTTCTAGGGTATATTTTACTACAGTGATATTCCCAGAGAATTTTACCGTAAGGTATCTAGAATTCTAGCTCCTGGAGCGAATATCCCTAAATAATCTCACAGGGATATCATATAATATCAGAGGACGTATTCTTGACACATCACATAGCTATCTTCGCCCCGAACAGTATTAACGCTTCGAGGGGAAATAGTGACAAGAATCTGAAACGAGAATGAAAAGAGAGCCGCTCATAAGGCTTCTCTCCTATTCCGCTTCCAGTGTGTATCTGATGAAGGCGGTAGCACCCTCTTTATTCCTTTTCGTGTAGCTTTACTACTCGGTGTTTCCCCTTGTGTTCTCTCGTTATTTTGGATTTAATTCAACATTTTGATGACTTCTCCGGCCTCTTCTTCCTCTATGAAGTTGAGTATTGTCTTTACTATGTATAAATGTAAGCTCTTGTCGTTTTGAATTAAATCAAAAGTGATTTTAACGTAAACAAGAGCTGTTGCCTACCAGAGGCATCCTGGATGCTGTCGCTCGCTCTTATGAGTCCGTTAGTATGCTAGAGTGACGTTCCTGGTTTGTTATGCTTTAATGATTTAACTATTTAGCTACTCTAGAAATGCTTATATTGTTCGTTCAGTGTTAGCTCGGTGATTTCGACACTGGTCGAGGTACCAATCCTGCCTTTCGCGAAGCTTCGTACCCTAGACGTCTGCCACTAGTACTTTCATGCATGGTATAAGTTTTTCCGAGTATTATTTTAATGAAGCTATAGGCAAATATTTTATACATGTAAGATATTGTTGAATGTTTTTTCCAAGATTGTATACGAGAGAGTTTCGGTGATTTAGGTAATCGATTCTCATCTTACCTAGTCTAGTATTCTAGGTACAGTAGTATTTCACACATCCCCGATTGTTCCTTTTCTCCTCCGGAGGCTAAGTTCAATCCCTCTCTCCCTCTGTAAGCCTTCGGCATAATCCTAGTGGTTCTATCTGTATAATAATTCATGTATAACTCTTCTAGGATATGTCTATCCTGACCTGATTACCAAAGTGACTGGTTTTTTGGGTTAGGGCAGAACATCTGAGTTTCTAGTCTATTGTCCGCTTCTTCCTAGCATAGAAAAAAGTTTCCTTTGCTAGGTTAAGGGCGGGCACAGGAAGCTTTGCTTCCCTAGTCCATGTTGGAAGGATTATTCCTTCGTCTAGTGGCCTAGCAGACTGTCCTGTGTTGTTTTTCTCGGTTGGGAGGAGGTTAGCAAGTATTGCCAATCTTCCTCCCTAATAGACAACTCTTGGTTAGGATGAGCTTCCCAAACGGCTGAGTGTGTCTCCTGCTAGACCGAAGTCTATAGGACCCTTATCCCTTCCCCACCACTCTTTCCTTTATTTTCTTTTAGCCGCATTCCTACTTCCGTACCTAGTATAGGTTAGTGTCGGCCGGCAGAGACCCTTTATTCTTTGCAGAGTGAGTCCCAGACCTCCCTTGGTGTCCCTTCCATGTCCGTTGGTAGAGCCCAGCAGACTATGGATTCTTTGGAAGCCTGAATGTTACATTCTCCCCTTCCATAAGTTCACTTTCTGGATGGAGGGTTGTATGTCAATGCCGGCAGAGACCCTTTATTCTTTGCAGAGTGAGTCCCAGACCTCCCTTGGTCTCCCTTCCATGTCCGTCGGTAGAGCCCAGCAGACTATGGATTCTTTGGAAGCCGGAATGTTACATTCTCCCCTTCCATAAGTTCACTCTTTCTGGATGGAGGGTTGTATGTCAATGCCACCTTATAACCTTACACCCATACTGTTTCTCTGTCTATTGTGTTGCACCCCTACCCCGGCTGCCGGCTTAACAGCCAACAGCCGGGCAGGTGGAGGTTCTCTGGTTCTTGGCTACTGTCGGCGGGCACGGGTTTTATTACCTTTGCCTGCCGGCAGGGGAAACAAAGCCCGAATCTGCTGGCTACTAACATAGCGGCCGGCAGCCGGGTTTTAGTGTTTTCAGCCGTCGGCTGGCAATGATTGCCGGCCGTCACACAGACGCAAATCAGTGGGCTGCCACCTATTAGTTAAAGATAGTATGTCTTTAATCTATAAAGGGATAGTTGCCGGCCGGCACAATAACATGCAATGTACAGTAGTTGCAATATTCGTAGTGTAGTACACACTACATTAGAAGAAACTGCTGTACAGAGTTTGTGATAACACTAAAGTTCTTCATCATAATTAATGTTATCTTGTACAGCCTTTTGTTGAGACCATACTTCATATAGAAAGTGCGTTCTTTCTGTATTCTTTCAATCCCGTATATTAAAACTACACATTAAATTTCCGTTTAGGAAATTACATAAGGTATTTTAGAAAAGAATTAACCTTAGTTTTAATATTTTGGGAGGTTACAGCAATTGACTGAACAGGAAATACAAGTATGTGTCTTTCCTTCTTTCTTTTATAGCTTTTCTGTATAAGCTAAATGTTTCAATATACAGTAAGTGAAAAGCCTTCACTTGATGCTGATGGATTTTTCTTCTCTTTACAGGAGGACCATGAGAAGTGCGGGAGTGTGTTCTGTAATGTCCACAGTAAGAACTTCTGTGGACATCATTATTGCAGGAGGCACGTAGCATGCGCAGTCTCCAGAGGTGTTCTCCGCTAGTGGGACCCTCAGGTTTGTACAGTTTGTTCTAACTTGATTACCAAGGCTTTTGACGACCCTAAGTCAACGGAGTCAAGGGATGCTACCAGGGAAACGTTACGATCATGGGTAAGGGGTTTTCAGAAAAACACCTCAGGTCCCTACCTTCCAAATGAGAATATGAGGGCCTACCTTTTCCCCAAAGCATCGGCTGATGCAATCATCCCCCAGCCTCAGGTTTAGATACCAATTGCTCTAAATCCGGTAGATTCTGAAGTCTCAGCCGCCCTTCAAGACATCCAAGTGGACGATAGGATGTTGGAAGTGTCGGATTCTACTGAGAAGAACCTTCTAGGAGAAGGTCAGGAGGAGGAGCTTTTTCAGACTCCTCAAGTAGAAGAGCCAGAAATCGACGAAGTGTCGGTTACGTCGGTTCCAGACCCAGAACCAGTTCCTTCAACATCGTCTGCTATCCCAGAGGAACTGGGAAGGACTCTTTCTTCCATTGTTGAGATGATCCAACAAATTCAAAGGAAGAATGAAGAGAAGGAAACTGCAATGAAACTTGATTTATGTAGACTTGCAGCATCACGTGGGCCCCAGAAGCGGCTCACCGTGAAGGATCTTCCCTTGTGCTTGAATACCAATCCTTGAAGGTATGCCGAACACATGCCAATGACAACCGGGGAGTTCATGATCTCAGAAAAGTTGGGAGCAATTCCCCTGGAAGAAGTGGAATTTTGGCCCAACAAAAATTTTCATCCCGACTGCTATGCCCATCTTAGGAAGGAGGCAGCCTTAAAGGAGGAGACAGCTGGAAATCATAGTTTTTTAACATAGTAAAGCTCAAACGTTACTAACGAGCTCGATGAAAGAGAGGGGCTTCACTAACTCGAAGGTTCTCGCCTTGAGTAAGAAGCTTTCCTCCTTTGTGGCCTCTCCTACCAGAGCCTTTCCCTTCTTGGAAAAGGGATATAAGGCTGCCTTAAATGCGGTGGAGGCAGGGAATCATCCCCCTCCTTGGAGGAGTGAAAGCTGTTATCTCTGACCTTGCCCTTGGACCAAGAAGACTGGAAGGACGTACACTTTACCTTCTCAGTCAGGAAACTGGAAGCTGTTATTGCTGAACGCCAGTTCGGTGAGGCGCTTCCAAAACTCTCAGAGGCTCTCTTGCGTAGAGAGCAAGAGACAAAGGAAAGACTTGCGGCATCGATGTCATTGTATTCAACACTAGAAACGATGGCAAGTGACCCCAAGAACCAGGACATGTTCATGGTTGTTGCCAAAACCCATCTGGCCACAGTTAGGAAGGATTTCTATAGCTTTATTAAAGCTAGGAGAGCCTGTAGAGAGTTCGTGTTCGCTTCGGTTGCGGTGAGCCACGAACCGAGGAAACTGATCTCCTCTCGTATTTGGGGTAAGGACCTCTTTCCCAATAAAGTGGTTAAAGAGGTAGTAGACAAAAGGCCTAGGCCATCCTCTCAGCTGGCTAAACCCAACCGACAGCAACATCAACAACAACTTCTTGTGACCGCGGTGCCTCAGACAGTGGCACAACCTCCAACCGCGTACCAGCTGGTACCTCAACAAACGGTGACACTGTCGCCAGTTCTTAACCCAGCCTCCGAAAGGCAGACTTCTTCCTTTCGTTCGAGAGCCAGAGGAACAGCCAGAGGTTCTTTTAGACGCCCTTCAAGAGGAAGGGGATCCAGGGGAGGACGCGGTCGAGGAGGTAAGTAGATACTTCTAGTAGGAGGGAGATTACAGCTATTTAGGGATCGCTGGGCCTTCGATCCCTGGGCCCACAGCCTAAATAAAAATAGACTAGGTTGGAGCTGTAGCAGTCCTCCACCTCAATTTCCTCAATTCTTCCAACACTCAACCCCCGCTCTGGAAGAATATGACCGAGAGCTCTTAGTCAAAAGAGTAATCCGAAAGTTTAAGTCCATCAAATTCAAAGGAAGGCTGTTTTGTGTTCCAAAGGAGGACTCAGAAAAACTCAAGGTCATTCTGGGCCTATGCTGTGTCTATAGACTTGTTTGATGCTTATTGGCACGTTCCAATTATTCGTCACCTCTCCCCCTACCTAGGTTTCAAGATACTTTGATAACTTTACGCCTTCAGAACCATGCCTTTCGGGCTAAATATAGCCCCAAGGATTTTCACGAAGCTCGCGAACGCAGCTGTCCATCAGTTACGCCTAAAAAGGGGTCCAAGCAGTAGCCTACTCGGACGACTGGCTGGTGTTGGCAGCATCCAGGACAGTATGCATGCAAGCTTCTTAGATAGTGATCCAGTTCCTGGAACATCTGGGATTCAAGATCAACATCAGAAAGTTTTGTCTTTCTCCAGCTCAAAAATTTTGGTGGTTTGGAATCCACTGGAATTTGGAGTCACATTGGCTTTCCATTCATAGTAAGAAGAGGAAAGAAATAGCAGGATCTGTCAAGAGACTATTGAAATCCAAACGGATATCAAGACGCCCACAGGAGAGAGTGCTGGGTTCTCTACAGTTTGCTTTGATAAAGGATCCAGTGCTAAGAGCACAGCTGAAGGATGCAACAGGAGTCTGGAGAAAATATGCATCAAACGTGTGAAGAAATGGCACCTGTCAGCAGTTCACATTCAAGAGTTCCGCAATGTGACAGCGGACGCTCTATCTAGGTTTACACCTATAGAGTCAGAATGGTCCCTTGACGCAGGATCGTTCTCCTTCATCTTGAGTCAAGTCCCAGAGCTGCAGATA
>NC_090734.1:87416514-87424014 GCF_036898095.1 Palaemon carinicauda
GCCTCTAGTCTCCAAATGAGGGAAAGATATTAGTGTGACTCTTTCTACGAGATTTTGTGACCTGCTGCTTTTCGAAAGTATGCTTGCAATCTCCAAAAGAGGGAAGGATATTAGTGTGACTCTTCCTGCTAAAATTTGGGACCTGCTGCTTTCCAAAAGTATGCCTGTAGTCTCCAAAGAAGGGGAAGAATATTAGTGTGACTCTTGCTACAATATTTTGTGACTCGCTACTTTCCATAAGTATGCCCGTAGTCTCCAAAGAAGGGGAAGATATTAGTTTGACTCTTGCTACAAGATTTTGTGACCTGCTGCTTTCCAAAAGTATGCCTGTAGTCTCCAAAGAAGGGGAAGATATTAGTGTGACACTTGCTACAAAGTTCTGTGGCCTGCTGCTTTCCAAAAGTATGCCTGTAGTCTCTAAAGAAGGGGAAGATATCAGTGTGACTCTTGCTACAAAATTTTGTGACCTGCTGGTTTCCAAAAGTATGCCTGTAGTCTCCAAAGAAAGGGAATATATTAGTGTGACTCTTGCTACAGAATGTTGTGACCTGCTGCTTTCCAAAAGTTTGCCTCTTATCTCCAAATGAGGCAAAGATATTAGTATGACTCTTCCTACAAAATATTGCGACCTACTGCTTTTCAAAAGTATGTCTGCCGTCTCCAAAGGAAGGAAAGATATTAATGTGACTCTTCCGACAAAATTATGTGACCTGCTGCTTTCCGAAAGTATGCGTCTAGTCTCCACAGGAGGGAAAGATATTAGAGTGACGCTTCCTACAAAATTTTGTGACCTGCTGCTTTTCAAAAGTATGCCTCTAGTCTCCAAAGGAGGGAAAGATATTAGTGTGACTCTGGCTACAAAATTTTGTGACCTGCGGCTTTCCAAAAGTATGCCTCTTGTCTCCAAAAGAGGGAAATATATTAATATGACTGTTCCTACAAAATTTTGTGACCTGCTGCTTTTCAAAAGTATATCTGCATTCTCCAAAGGAAGGAAGGGTATTAATGTAACTCTTCTTCCCAAATTTTTCTGAATTTTGGTTGTTGTGATTTTTTGTTGACCACATAATATAGACCGGTAGCAACTTATTTTTAGAGAGAGAGAGAGAGAGAGAGAGAGAGAGAGAGAGAGAGAGAGAGAGAGAGAGAGAGAGAGAGAGAGAGAGAGAGAGAGAGAGAGAGAGAGAATTCTTACGATTGGTTATTGTTAGAAGAACCATAATACGACAATATTTAGGGGAAATTTGCCCTGTATTCATAAGTCGTAAGGTTTGTTGTAGACGACGTTACTGAATTGAATCCAGAATTCTTCAAGGGGTAACTATCGAGCATTTTATCGTAGATGAACTAAATAAAACTCAATGTAGTTTCTAGCTTCCTCTAGTGATGGGATGTACCAAACTTCGTTTACCGTCAAATAACTGCACATATTCCGATGGATGCTCAATAATGTGTTTCAGAACAGTAACATGAAACCAAAACATAAGGTTTATTTGATAATAATTGACTTTTCTTACAAAAGTCATCTAAGGGTACAATGATATAAGGATTAAAATCTATAACTCAACGCAATCTTATCCAACCTTCAAAATTACGGAGTTTTATGAAAGTGCCCTTTACAGTATTTTAGAACTGGCAACCTACTTGAATAGTTCCTTAGCCTGAGCTCTTACAATACTGATTATGATTATGATTATGATTACTTGCTAAGCTACAGCCCTAGTTAGAAAAGCAGAATTCTGTAAGCCCAGGGGCCCAAACATGGTAAATATCCCAGTGAGGAAAGGGAACATGAAAAAATTAAATATTCTAAGAACAGTAACAATATTGAAATAGATATTTCTATATAAACTTTAAAAGTCTTCAACAAAAGAAGAAGAGAAATTCGATAGAATAGTGTGCCCTAGTGTACCCTCAAGCAAGAGAACGCTTGCATTCATTAATTCTGTAATGTACAAAGTCTTTTCTCATGTTTAATTGTGTTCGCTCCAAACTATCCAGTGATAGAATATTTTGAGAGGTTGAAAAAGAATGAAAAAGAACCAGGTGACTGAAATGGAAGCCAAAGTTATCAATAATAATAAAAGAAATATGAAATGCTTATACAAAACTAATTCACACCCTAGCCAGCAGTTTCTACCAAGTACAGTTGAAAAAATAAAACATAATATTGTCGTAATAGAACTATTTACTCATTGTTTCCTTATGTAAGGCTTTCCCTGACCTGCATCTATCCGTCCAGACGTCCCAGGGTAATGATAAAAGACCCTTTCTCCTATGGATTTCATAGGTGTTCCAGATGAAGTATTTCATCAATGTCTTCGATGATGGACTTTCCTCCCAAAAGGTAAAAATGAATCGCTTCTTCCTTCTTAAGAAGGATTTCTCTCGATCCTGACCTTAAGAACAGATCAAGTGTAATAATGAAACGCAGGTATCCTCGGCAGGTATGTGAGGTAGTACGGAAAGGAAAAGTGTTAAATAGTTGATTCTCTTGATAGAAATAATCGTAATTTGTCTAGTTCATAAGGACACCCTTTCACACACACACACACACACACACACACACATACACAACACACAAAATCCTTTTTTTTGTTGTTATTTAATCAATTGCTTATAAAAACTTACTCCTCACTTAGGAAGGGATGTCCATCAAGCTTCACTTTCCATTCAGTAACTTGATAGAATGTGGTTCCAAGTTCCAGGCTCCAGATTCAAGGTTATAGATTCCTTGTTGCTCAATCCACAACATAATGTTCGTGCAAAGAGTTACAATCTGCAGAATGTCCAACGTCATTATTGCCCTCTACACAGACAGTACATCAAGCACACTTTAATTTTTTTACTTTCTAAATTTCGTTTAGTATATCGGGAAACTTCTCTGGTTGACGATTTAAATTTGCCCAATTTTTTCTTAATTGGTTCAAATTTTTTTGAACTCTTCACAGCTAAATAAATGCTATTTTATATCATCTGCTTTTGTGCACAACTCACGGGTCCATTATTTTCATTATATAGTTTTATTAAAAGTCAATCATATTCAACAATGTGTTCTTTACTATCATAGCTTCCTGGGTGACGAATACACCTATTTATTTTATTCTGCCATTACCATTTACAAACCTTGACTTGGTCATTTCTGAATTATATTCTTTCTTCTTTCTTCCAATTTCTTTAGCAACTTTACATCTGATTTTCTCTTAAGTTCTCGCTTTCTATATTTTCTTACTTCTTTAATTTCAGTACCCTATTTTTTGCTTATTACTAAAACCATTTCCCTTAACATTTCCAATATTATTCCTTTATTTCTTTATTCCAATATCTCCTCAACTAATAGTTTATTATATGGTGTTATGTTATGATAAAACTTTAGCTTTTTATACTCAATTCGAGTCTCCACTAACCATATTTCTGGGGAGCTGCAACTTGTTCAAACATTCATTTAATAATTTTGCACTGTCAACGCTACACCTCTTTTGTTTTTTATTCTTTTTCTTTTATTTCTCCTAAACATCAGGTCTCAATATTCACAAATATTTTGGCCACCACCGCCATTTCAAATAAATTTTCTAAGTACCATTTCTTCTAGCATTTATATTCCTTAACCCTCTTTTATCGTTCTATATCTATCCACCCCGTTAACCTTCCTTACTTATTTTTTTTCTTATTACTACACTATCTGGCAGGGGATTCACTGTCTTCATTTTTAACATATATTATTAAAAGGTGAATGGAAAAGAAACCCATCGCTAAGTAAATAAAAAGAAATTGCACTGAAACTGACATCACATCAATTTACCTTCGATAATTTGACAGATTTTGATGAAATAAAATTAACTTTTTTCTCTCGTCAGTTTCAGGCAAAGCAAAAACGTGTATTTATTTTTTTTATATTTCACTAATGGTTAAACTATTATTCTTATTTCTGATGTGATAGCATTACCATGATAATTTTTCTTAATTTTTTTTTCTTATTTTTTTTTCTCATTGAATCTCTCAACTGTGGAAGTAAATTATCAATCAATCATTCTTTAAAGGTAATCAAATATTTTTTTCCATGCGTATGTATATATATATATATATATATATATATATATATATATATATATATATATATATATATATATATATATATATATATATATATATATATATGTGTGTGTGTGTGTGTGTGTGTGTATATGTTCATATAAATATACATATATGAATATATATATATATATATATATATATATATATATATATATATATATATATATATATATATATATATATATATATATATATATATATATATATATATATATATATATATATATATGTGTGTGTGTGTATATATATATAATATATATATATATATATATATATATATATATATATATATATATATATATATATATATATATATATATATATATATATATATATATATATATATATATATATATGTACTCTTTTCCCTGCAATCGCATGATAACATCAGCCTGCATTTCACCAATATGTGCCAGGCTTAAAACTAATATAACATGGATTTCGTATTTTTTTCTTTTTCACAGCAAATAGTGTCTCATCTATATTTCATTATTCTGGTGCTAAATATCATTGTATTTTATGAAAAGAAATCCCTGGAACGGTACGGTGGGTCGTCCGCGACCCCGAGCGTCAAAACAAAAGAGGTTTTTCTCACATGACTCACCCCCGTGAGTGAATTTGTGGGTGATCGACCTGCAGTCGGTGTCTCGCCTACACGCTCTGGTAGTGTCCAGATGTGCATCGCTATAGCTGTACTCCTTCCCAGATTTCTGAGACGCGTCGGGGTCGAGCGCGACCGAGTTTACCCTTCTAAGGTAAGTTGCATAATTATCAAAGTTATTACGTATTATGAAATTGTCGTAGAATGGTGAAAATTGTATAGGTTATCAGTTGTGGAAAGTCTTGGTGGATTGTTTGCGTACCATGTGCATGATTTTTTTTTTTTAGTTGAAATGTTGTTCATCACCATGAGGACCATTTTACCGCGAGTGCCAATTTTTTTCATTTTTTTTCCATTTTTTGGCCAAGTCATTTTTCCGTAAGAAATTGCCAAATAGTGTCGCCAAACTTTTGCTTTTTTAGTGTTGGAAAGTGTGTCTAGATGATCTGGCTACCCATGCGTGACTTTGTTTTTGTCAGATACGCCGTAGATATTGGTATGTGTGGTATTTTCCTGCGGTTGCCATTTTCTATTTTTTTTTTTCAATATTTGTAAAAATTTACTACGTAGTAAGGAATTGCCGTATACTATTGACTTTTTTCATGTTTATTTGTTAGAAAGTGTGCCTTGATGGTTGGACTAACACGTGCATGTCTTTTTTTTTTTATCTGAGATGCCGTATATTAGAATGTTGGCCATTTTTCCGCGAGTGCCCCTTTTTATTTTTTTTTTGCATTTTTTTGCTTAGTCATGTTACCGCAAGGAATTGGCAAGTAGTGACGCAAAACTTATATTTTTATAGTGTTGGAAAGTGTTTCTAGATGATCTGGCTACCCATGCCTATCTTTTTTTTGCCAGATATGGCGTATATATAGTTATGTGTTCGATTTTGCTGTGATTGCCATTTTTTCGTTTTTTTCCCATTTCTTTCAAAATTACTACGTACTAAGGAACTATCACAGAGTAATGATTCATTTAGAGGTTTTTTGTCGGAAAATTTTGTTTACTTCTTTTTTGATTGAATATCATCAAATCTTTTTAGCTAAAATATTATATTGTTCTACATTTTTTTTTTTCGATTTTATTTCCCTTAAAAAATTTTTGGGGGTCAAAATTCTAATTTTATAGTTGTAAAATAATCAACAATCATCCAGAAATCCACCATACAAATTTTATGCATATCCAAGAATAATTAGATTAGTAAATAACACCGTGAAATTGACATACCCTTCCTACATTTCAGGTGGCAGATTAGGGAGTCTGAGTCAGTGTGGTTGGCAGCCATTTTGTGGACATATCCGAAGCGTAAGTTGCCCTATATATATATATATATATATATATATATATATATATATATATATATATATATATATATATATATATATATATATATATATATATATATATATATATATATATATATATATATATTATATATATATATATATATATATATATATATATATATATATATATATATATTTTTTTTTTTTTTGTGTTCCCTATAGAATTTGTGATATTTAGGTATATTTTTACCTGCATAAATATCATATTATATATTAAATATATGTATTTTTTAACAAAATTTCTAAGTACTCAAAAAATTACCTTTAGATATGGCCCCTGATATAAATGTAATTTACAAAATAATGAAGATTTTTTTACATATTTCTATTTTAGGATAACATATATTTATTCCCTAAAAAAATTAGCCACTTCCTATTTCATTTGGGTACCCAAAAAAATTCATGAAATTTGGACAAATTTTTTTGGCCAGAAAAAGTTACCCTTTTTTTCTCATTTCAGATCTTCACCTCCATGGGTCCGACTTCATCCAGAATACATCAAAATGTGTCCTAAACATTCAAGAATCAATTCCTAAAAAGATTTGTGTATATATGTATAAATTTTTTTTTTATGAATTTTTATGTAATGTCTTTTTATTTTTCTACTTAATTTTTTAAAAATATTTATAATAAATAGTTTTTCTGCAGATGAGTAGTATTTATCTTTACAGTAGTTTTAAGCATTCATTAAATTTTTTTTTGGCAAAAAAAAGGAGGTTACTGCAAAAACAGATTTTTCAAGAATTTTTTTTTTGCGTCGGGATCACGCCCGACCGAGTATACCCTTAAAGGGGTGTCCGAGGAGCGTACCTATCCAGGGTTATTTAATAACTTTCGACATAAGGATATAAAAGTAAAAATTCCACTAGGAAGTCTGTTTATATATTATATATATGAAGATAGTTAGCAATCCCATGAAAGTTTTTAAAGCGGATTCATAACTACTTCTCTGAAGTGTCCGAAATCAGAGTTTATAATATACTCTTTTCGATGATAAATCATCTATTTGAAAAATAGTTAAGAATTTAGAAACATGTAACACAATAAATGATATAATCCTAAATCTTATTACTCTCTTAAAAAAAGATTTCATTAGATTTTTTTATATTCATAATTCGTTGAATTAGACTTTACTTGTGAAGATATATAGTAAACACACTCACGCACACATACTGTATTTACCCGAACACACTGATATTTTTTCTCTCTCTCTCTCTCTCTCTCTCTCTCTCTCTCTCTCTCTCTCTCTCTCTCTCTCTCTCTCTCTCTCTCTCTCTCTTATCTGCATGAAGTTCGGTAAGGGTAATAAGGAGGGATTGAAGACTTTCGGGAATTTCAATTTGTGGTCTTGACAGGTAGATAACGAACACTTTCAGGCAGAGCGAGGAAGAATGGATTCCGTCGATGGGGTTTTTGAAAAACTTGGTTTCTCTTGAGAATTTAGAAGGAAAGAGAATT
>NC_090734.1:87429014-87431514 GCF_036898095.1 Palaemon carinicauda
ATATGATACATACTGTATATATATATATATATATATATATATATATATATATATATATATATATATATATATATATATATATATATATATATATATATATATATATATATATATATATATATATATATATATATATATGTGTGTGTGTGTGTGTGTGTGTGTGTGTGTGTTGAGAGAGAGAGAGAGAGAGAGAGAGAGAGAGAGAGAGAGAGATTTCTTGTTTCCATCACATCGGAAAAAAAAAACGGCCAAAGCTCCCTTCCCTACTCCCCTGTCCTCACTACTACCCCACCATTTTCTCTCGACGTTCATAACGAAGGATTTTTCTTATTGGTCGTATTCCATTTATTTCTTTTATTCTAATCTATCCATTCAAATAATTTTGGTTTCCTTCCAGCTCATATAAGAATACAGTTAATTAATTCCTTTAATCTGACAATTTAAATCATATTTTTGCAATACTTCAAATACTTATTTTCTTACATTTACTAACCGGCTTTAACGAAATTCAACGTTTAGAAGTTAACATGGGGTGCATGATTTTTCTTTGATAAGCAATAACATTATATATGAATTATGACTCAATGCAATCAAATAGCAAATAAAACCTTTATATGGAACATTCATATATATGAGGATCCCTTCACTTAAGTGGATTTTGTTCCGTAGAAAATATATCCGCTGATTAGGTGGCATATATTGGAGGGAAAGGAATTTCCCCGAGTGACTTCCTAGTTTCTATAAGACACGGCTCTGGAACAGCCTGGATTATCAGTGTATGTGAAAAGTAAATCACTATCGTTCGGAAGAGCAGTAATTCTTCTAAACAAGCCGCGTTTGAAGGGCGACATAGATCTTCATTGACTTGTAATCCTCGCAAACGAAACCACATGGATTCTATCAGCTCGTGTGAAGCGGTACTAAGACAATGCTAACATACATATATATCTTTATATTCATAGCTTTATTTTGTGATGCATTTATTCGCAACTATAGTTTTCGATAAATTTAATCCAAATTATATGTTTTTTTTATACACTGAATCTTCAGTTATTGTTTAAAAATTCTTTATATTCTATATTTTGTTTTGGAAATACTAAAATCTCTGGCTTCCGTTTCTTAAATCATGTGTATTTAAATTTTTGAACACATTACAGTAGACCCTGTGTATTAGAAAAATAGAAGCATTTTAGCTTATGTTTCAGTAACAAAGGAAACCCTAGTACTTGTTGAAATGTTAGATTTCTAGTTTTTGAAACACTTATTTTATTATTCTTGGTTTTCGAAATCCCTGATCAGGTGTTAATTAGAGTTTAGGAAATTTTGAGTCTTTGTGCCGTCTATCCTGATCCATTTATTATTATTATCATTATTATTATTATTATTATTATTATTATTATTATTATTATTATTATTATTATTATTATTATTATTAGCTAAGCTACAACCCTAATTGGAAGAACAAGATGCTATAAGCCCAAGGGCTCCAAGAGAGACATATAACTCAGCTAAAAAAAGGAAATAAGGAAATAGATAAACGATATAAGAAGTAATGACAAATATATATATATATATATATATATATATATATATATATATATATATATATATATATATATATATATATATATATATATATATATATATATATATATATATATATATATATATATATATTAAACATCACCAACACTAGAACAGATATTTGATGTATAAACTATGAAAGTAGTTATATAAGCTATTCTACATAAAAACAGTCGCTGCAAGTTTGAGCTTTTGAAGTTCTACTGATTTAACTACCCAATTAGGAAGATCATTCCACAGCTTGGTCAGAGCTGGAATAAAAATTCTAGCATACTGTGTAGTATTGAGCCTCATGATGAAGAAGGCTAGGCTATTAGAATTAACTGCGTCCCTCATATTACGAACAGGATGGAACTGTCCGGGAAGATCTGATTGTAAAGAAGGATCAAAACAATGATAATGATCAAAGAAAACGTAGAGACAACCAATAAGGGGTTTGGAGGAAACCTCTAGAAAAGGATGATAATGACTTTGAGAGCTTTACTTAAAGAAAAATTGAAATATGAAAAATAAAATGACACCTTTT
Source organism: Palaemon carinicauda (assembly GCF_036898095.1). Lineage (NCBI taxonomy): Eukaryota > Metazoa > Arthropoda > Malacostraca > Decapoda > Palaemonidae > Palaemon > Palaemon carinicauda. The sequence continues at coordinate 87,431,125 of NC_090734.1, forward strand.
TTGAGTAGAAAAGTATTTAATCTGATTCTCTTACCTGTATTATCTTATGCATCGGATACTTGGAGCCTTGCTAAAGCCTTAGTATATAATATGGTTACAACTGAAAGACCTACGGAGAGAATAATGATGGAAATACCCCAAGACAATAAGAATGACGGGTAAAATATGAACAAGAAAAGTAACATAATGGGTCCATAGAAAAGGGACGCGAGTCATGTGAAAGAAGAGACGATGGATTGACGAGCTAAGAAACTTTGCTTGCATAGATTGGCATAGAAAGGTCGTAAACAGACGCGTGTGGAAGGACACATCTCAGGTCTTAGTGTTACAATGAAGTAGCAACGGCTATATATATATATATATATATATATATATATATATATATATATA
>NC_090734.1:87434014-87446514 GCF_036898095.1 Palaemon carinicauda
AGAGAGAGAGAGAGAGAGAGAGAGAGAGAGAGAGAGAGAGAGAGAGAGAGAGTGTCTTTACAATTGAAATTATACACAGCCCCATGGGTTCTGAACTTGTTGACCTATATGTAGATCATTGAGTAGACAGGAAATTTTTGACATCTGAACCATTCTTTGAATTGCAATTGAGCTGAGTGGACAGACTTCAACCAAAAATATGCCTCAAATATATTTGTCCTCTCCACAGTAGTTCATGGCATCTCGAAGGTCAAATTTTGTAAACCATTAGAACATTAATTTTTCTTGATAAATATGAAAAATAATAGGAATTGATTATTTATTTCAAAAGATATTAAAGTTTAGGTGATGACCCTTTTTTTGTTTCACCCTATACTGTATATATATATATATATATATATATATATATATATATATATATATATATATATATATATATATATATATATATATATATATATATATATATATATATATATATATATATATACATATATATATATATATATATATATATATATATATATATATATATATATATATATATATATATATATATATATATATATATATATATACATATATATATATATATATATATGTATATATATATATATATATATATATATATATATATATATATATATATATATATATATATATGTATATATATATATATATATATATATATATATATATATATATATATATATATATATATATATATATATATATATATATATATGTAATAATTATTATTACATGTTTAAAACACAAGACGTAATATGTCATTTTGGATGAAGATACTAGCCGTGGGACTTGCTGTAGTCACTCAAATCATAAAAAGGATGTACAATGCAGCCTCAACAATGTAACATTTGTATTAAACGTCAACACCAATGCATCAGCGTGTGAAAGTTTGTGACGTCACCGGATCCAGGTGTCTTCCGAGATTGTGACAAAATTGCTATATCAACTAAGCATACGATAGCTGTGATATCGATAATTTAATCAGTTCATATCTATACTTCACCAGAATTGGTCATCTGACCAAACCAGCTCCCTCCTATGATGGAGATGTTTAACTCTGTTGTTTTTAACAAATAAATACTTTTTAAAGCTAATAAGATGTACTTCGTTATCCAGCTTTACACATCTTAAACAACACATACTCAATGTGTGCTTATAAATGTAGCACACTTATAAATGGTGGCAGCGGTAACACACTTATAAATGGTGGCAGCAGTTAAACTCTACGAATCAGAGAAAGATCTTCAAGTAACTATAATATTAAACTCTAAGAATTAGAGAAAGATCTTCAAGACTTCAAAATAGAAGCTGAAAAACCAGAGAAATATCTTCCAGAACTCAACGTTATCTACATGTATCTACAATTTTGACTAAGTAATATAGTCCATCGAAATATTTAACATTTAATGAATGTTATGAATACAAACCGATGAACTGGATCTTCAATCAACATCCTAGGAAACCCAAGGACTGACGTTCAACGTTTGCAAAACATATCCAGGAAGCACTACATTCAACAAGAAACTCGAACAATACATCGCTAACAAAACATCAAGAGAGAGAGAGAGAGGATGTGTCGACATCACACAGAACCATATATAAGCTAAGTGCAAATTTTTGAATTCATTCCAGTTTGGGCAGTGAAGTGTAGTTATCACGAGTCATTAGTCGATTATTACTGGGGTGAGTGAATTGCTAATCTTTTATTTCCGTTCATTAAAGGAAACTGTGTTCAACTCCGAATTCTCATCTAGAATGTTTTCTCTCTTTGTGCTAATTCCTTTTTCTTTCAGAAATTCTCGGGAAATGTCTTGGGATTAGTAACATTGTTTGGGGAATTTTATTATACATATGCGTTTACGCAGTGGACGTCTGTACTCATATAGATATTTTGATAGAATTACAAGGGGTCGAAGAGATAGGAAAAGAAATACAGCCGTCATGACTCCCCCTGTGAGCCCTACCACTGGACCTAGTGGCGTAGGCCAGACTAATCCTCCTTCAATTGTGACGCTTGTAAATGCCAGGTCAGCAATCCTTCCTTTTCAGGGTCGGGTCAATGTGTTCTTGCCACAAAATGTGGAGTCATGGATTGCATCCGTCGATGCCCATTTAAATGCCAAACAAATCGTAGACCCTTTTGTACAATTACAAGAAGCTAAAAGTTTTATAGATTTTTCTAAGGGGGATGCGAGTGTGTATTTAAGAGGTGTTTCATTTCAAGAAGCAGTTACCTGGGATGATTTCAAAGTTAGGTTACGCACGGTTTATGGGGGTGAGGAAGCCTTCGATGTAGTATTAACGTTACGAAATACACTTAATCAAGCCACTATGAATTGGCTTAATGTTATTGAAAGAGCAGCTCTCATAGCTGATAGGCTTAATGAATATCAGGACATTTTAGGTAATTCCACTTTGGTTACTAGGGATAACATCTCCGTGAAAGATTTTTTACGATTAATGTATTTAACTTGCATGACACTTATGTTGCATGAAGCTTTAGTGCGGTGTTTTGATAAGAAGTTAACGCCTGCAAGTACGGAATTGGATGTATATAAACATATAAAGAAACACATGTCCAAGTGTCCAGGTCTCGATCCCGTGTTAACTCAAGTTTTTGCAAAGAATGAAACAAAGCTACAAACAGTGAACGTAGTTAGTAGTCAAGTAGCGGGAATGACGTGTTATAATTGCAAACGTCAAGGTCACTTAAGCGCAGACTGCAGAACGAAATTCTGCTCGATTCATAACAGTGCAACTCATTCATATAGCCAATGTTACTCACGCAAGACACAAAAGAATCCCAGAAATACACAGTCAATTCCACAGTCAGTTCCATATGGAAATAAAAAGAAAAATCCTCATTTTAACAATAAGAAGAAACAACCAAATGTCAATGCAGTTCAGAGTTCAAAACAAACGAACACTTCTTCAAATATCGCTGAGCATGGGTCGTCAAACCAGACCTCGCAAGGTCAGACTAATTTTCAGAATGTGCAGAGCAAAGCAAATACCATATAGTTAACTCCAGAGGGGAAGAGAGTGATGTTCGGTCAAGGTCATTTATGTCAACATCAATAGTATTGAATAATCAATTTAATGTTTTATCAGATAATTGTGGGACAATAGATTTTCCTATGAAACACACGGCCGAATTAAGTAAAACAGTGCTTGCTCCCGTAGATTTGCAACGAATTCATACAATAATAAGCCAAAATGAGTTACGACCAACCTTATGTGCTGTAAATTTAGAACACAAATCCTTTACGTTATTTTTTTACTCTGGTAGTCCACGTAATATCATGGATTTGAAGACACATCATTTTTTGCTTTCGAACTTTCCGATTGAAAAATCCGGAATTAGACTTTCGGGTATAGGAAATAATGAATTAAATGTCATAGGCATAACTCATGTTCAGTTCAAAGTCGGTAAACGCACGTTTGCCGATATATTTGTTGTTGTAAAAAACATTAATATGTAATCAGCTGTAATTATAGGATACCCATCTATGGGAAATCAGAACATTTTCTTAGCCCCTGCCAAGCACGGCGTGTATATCAAAGGGAAATTCTATAAGTCTTCTAATACCTTAAAATCAGTTTTGGATAAAAAGGAGACGACAAATGTAACCATAACGTACGTTGAAGAACCAATAACTTTTCTCACTAATAAAGAAATAATAAACGCGACTCAGCAGAATTCTCTTTCACCCGTAATATCATCTTACACGCAATCTATCGAACCAAACGTACCTTCGAATTTAATAGTGCAAATAAAGAAAACATTACCGGGATCTGAAATATTAATCCTTTCCGGCACTTTGAAAACTAACGGATTGTCTGTCACACAAGCTATTTATACAGTAGGCTCACATCAACAATGTAATATTGAAGTCTGTAATCATTTAAATAACACTTTAGTAATTCACAAAATTCAACATATCTTGTATGTAGAAGTTTATAAACATCGTATTCTTACCGTTGCTGAAATCAATCACTCTCAATCCATTGCGGATGAATCCCTTTTGCGGTCTATTAAAAATAAAATCAATAAGGACATTCAGGACGAAGAAATTCAGCAGAAAATTATTGGACTTTTAACTAAATATCATGATCTTTTTTCCACTACGGATGGATCCTTAGGAAAAACAGATGTGATCGAGCATCAAATAAGGTTAAAGGACAAGCAGAAAATTATCTATGTACCCTCGTACAGACTCCCTATGAAATTCCAGAATGAAATAAAAGATGAAGTAGGTAAAATGCTAGAAGAAGGAGTCATTAGGAAATCAAACAGCCCTTATAATTTTCCTTTAATAGTTGTACCGAAAAAAGATCGAACATGGCGTATCTGCGTCGACTTTCGTCGTCTAAACGAGGAGACGATGCCTGATCGATTCCCAGTGCCATGTACTGACGATATTTTGTCTTTGTTAGGTCAGAATAAATATTTTACCAGTTTGGACTTACTTAAAGGCTTTCACCAGATATCATTAGAAAAAAAATAATATCCCATACACAGCCTTCAGCACAGCCAGGGGACATTATGAATTTTTACGGATGCCTTTTGGTTTACGTTGTGCTCCTATAACATTTACAAGAATGATTAACATAGTGTTTGGAGACTTGTTAGGGGATATATTGCATGCCTATATGGATGATCTTGTAATCTTTTCCAACACCTTAGAAGAACATCTATGTAAGTTAGAACTAGTACTACAGAGATTAAGACAACATAACTTAAGGGTAAAGATTAGTAAGTGTGAATTTTTCAAAACAGAATTTTATATTTGGGTTTCATGGTGTCAAGCCAAGGTCTTAAAGTAGTCCATGATAAGGTGTCGGCTATATGTAATTTTCCCATACCTACTATGGGAAAGGGAATACAGATATTTCTGGGTTGTAGTGAATATTACAGGCGTTTTATACGCAACTATTCAATAATAGCCGCTCCTTTAACTGATCTTACGAAGAAGGGCGTAGATTTCATATGGTCTGAGCAACATCAACAGGCGTTTAATACTTTGAAAGATGAACTGTGTAGTTTTCCTATCTTAAAATCTCCTGACTTCGGTAAGGAATTCTTCATTGCAACAGACGCCTCAGACTTAGGAGTAGGAGTGGTATTGCTTCAGCAATATGATAAACAATTTTTCCCGATAGCTTTGTATTCTCGAAAATTGAGAACTTTCGAAAGTAAGTATGCAGTAATAGACAAGGAAGGGCTAGCTATTGTTAATTCACTAGTGCATTTTAAGTTCATAATTTATGGTTATCCCGTTAAGGTTCTTGCTGACCATAAACCACTAACAGAGTTCTTTAAAGGCTTCAACCACAGCCCTAAATGAACTCGGTGGCATTTGATCATTCAAGATTTTGGCGCAAGAATCGGGTATTTACCTGGGAAAGCAAATATCATTGCTGATGCATTATCACGCAACCCCGTGTCATCTTGTACGGAGCCTTTAGCTGAATTAATAGATATATCAACATCCATGCCTATTGTTAAAACGATATCTGAACTAGAAGATTTAGGCTGGAGCGCTGAATTGTTACAGACTGAGCAAAGAAAAGATCAGAAAATAGAAGCAATTATAAATGCTTTGAAAGGCATTCAAAAAGAAAAGGAATATATAAGGTATAAGCAGCAGAATTATATAATCAAAGATAATATTCTGTGTAGGACTGTGACAAGGAAAACCCGCAATACACCACATGTAACTAATGACCAGGTAGTAGTACCAATCTCACTTATTTCCACTGTCCTGGATTAGTTGCATTCAAATCCATTACATGGACACCCGGGGTTTTCATTAATGTCACAGAAAGCAAAATCATTGTTTTATTGGCACACGATGCTTCCAGATATAAAAAGACACATAACTAATTGTGGCACATGTCAGGAAAACAAAGGGCATACGAAAACACCTGTCAGCCTAGGAGCTTATCCTGTGCCCAATCAACCCTTTGAAAGAATACATTTAGATTTGTTAACAGGATTTTATGAGTCAGACAGAGGAAATAAGCACCTCTTAGTAATTATAGATGCTTTAACTCGATATACAGAACTAATGACGCTTAAAACTAAAACTGCGATTGAATGCGCTAGGAAGTTTTAAGAGTGTTACATTTGTAAACATGGAATTCCACACATGATAACCTCAGACTCGGGTGGTGAATTTAATAATCACTTTCTTACCTCATTGTGTGAATTCCTCAGCATAAAAAATAAATACCATGATATATCACCCAGAGTCGAATGGGCTAGTGGAAAGAGAAAATAGGAAGATATTAGATATATTAAGAGTAACACTAGGGGGATCAGACCCCAACTGGGATATTGCAATACCGGCGGCACTGAGTACTCTGAATCATTCATATCATATATCAATTAAAATGTCACCGCATGAAGCATTGTATGGTACCCCAGTTAGAACGCCTTTCCATGTATTAACGCCTACAACTATTCTATCAAATCCTTCAAAAGAATGTATAAATGCAAGTATAAGTCGATATGATATCCTTCGAAAGAATTTAGAAGAATCACAAATCATAATGAAAAGGAATCATGATAAAACAGCGAAACCAACTAAAACATAACCGTGGGTTATAACGTATAGATTCAAATCAATGTACGAAAAGGGCTCAATTATAAACTAACACCTAAGTTTGAAGGCCCCTTTAACATTTTGGAAACATTAACGGCCAATAGGTTTAGAGTTCAAAACGTATCCCAACCCACGGATGAGAGAATAGTACCATTGGCTCACATAAGAAATTAAAAAGAAAAGAGAGGGAAAGAAGTGAGGGAAAATTTATTTTTTATTTTATGTGATTAAAAGTTTTCTTTTTAATACAGGAGTAATTATATATTTTTTTCTCGTTACAGGTTTCCAAGATGAATTTTTTGTTGTTGGGAGTGATATTGTTCGCTCAGACATTTTTCTCATGTGGGATGAGCTCTAAAACTAAAAGTATAAATTTTAAATATGGCACTATAGTTGAAAGACAAGAAGACGTTTTTATTACATCAACCAACGTAGTTGTAGAAGTGAATATGCAAGCAATTTTTCTTCAAGAGAATGATGTCACTAGCTTAAGAACTGCCATTTTAAGGTTTTCTGCCTCATTGGATGAGTTCCATAGAAGACATTTTCATTTGACTACAGAGAGTTTGCTTGGATCAACATTAAAAGTTGCAGAGATGCTATCTGATGACTTGAAAAATAAGACTTACGAGACAGGATCTTTGGCGTATGACCTTTCGATTTGGACTGTAGGACACGAACATAAAGAAAGAAGAAATCCGTTTATTTATACTGCATTAAACATCTTTGGGTCTATTGCAAGAATAGGTTTAGGAATTTTCAATCGTCTTAAAATTAGTAATCAAAATAAGAAAATTGAGTTCTTGACTCATGAAGATGAATTGATTATGTCAGAACTAAGGAATCAGTTAGCTTCAATCAATAAAATTATGGATTTAGTAAATGAACATTCAAATAATATCATTCAAATTATGGAAGTACAGGATTTGTTGGCAACGTTAACGTATTACGATTCAAAGATAGATCACATACATAACAGAATTGCACATTTCTTTGGGAAATCCAAGGATTATGTAGAAGCTATCATGTTAGCAACTAAAGGAGTATTGTCGACCCATTTGTTGCCTATAAATTACTTAAAGTTAATTCTGGAGAATGGAAGGGATAAACTAGGCTATGTTCCTTCGTTAGGCGAACGTAGGTTAGAATTTTATTACAGCCTAATTACAGTAAGCGTTGATAATAACAAGACTAGGATTACAATTCCCTTTGATTCTTCTGATGCCTGGCAATCTTACAGGATATCACCATTTCCGAATTTCATGACGAATCACTCAAATCCAGTAATATCCAGTTTGACAGGACACGTATTGATTTCCCCAGACAAGGAAACATATACGGTCATTAAAGACTTAAATCAATTAACTCACTGTTCAGACGCAATGGATAGAAAAATATGTACAGCTGACTCATTTGAATTCCATAAAAACTTAATGGATTCATGCGATTTAGGTATAGTGCTAGACAATGCTCTCTCCCATACAAGTGAAAATTGTCTGGATAAGCTTTATCCCTTTGACAATAATGAGTTCAATTGCAGACTGAACAATGGCTCGTGGATACAATACGACAAGGAGGGCTTCAATGTATCATGCCCTGACGGATCCACGTCCTTCGCCCACATCTTCATTGCAGCAGATGGTTGTATCGGGACTTCCCCTAATTCCATGGTGACTGGTCTACGGAAACTCATCAGAGAACGAGCCTACTTCGCGAACTTCACGTGGACCTCTACAATGCCAGCACTACCTCTTCCGTACAACAGACAGGTTGCAAAGCGGTTGATGAAGCTAACCGAAATGGACCACCTTTCACCGACTTATAAGGAAAACCTTCACCACATACTACTAGCAGGACTGGTTCTCACGGTGATGATATTTATCGCCGTGAACATCCTTGTTTGGCGTAGGTTACGGCACAGCAGGCAGCTACAACAGAACGTTTCGCCATGTCCAGACAAAACTCCTTATTTAATTCAGTTTAAAGCCGTTTGAAGTGGCCACTTCATTCGCTAAAGGAGTAAATTGCTCTGGAAAGTGTGTTTGTAAGAAAAGCTGTTTGTACGCTAGTAATATGTAATTGAAGAAATTATCTACATTGCATTGTTAAAGATACATTTAAAACAACATTTAAAAAAAATATATAAATCATTTTTTCTCTCGGCATCTAATAAAATATATAAGCCGGAATGTTAAAAAGAAAAGAGAAAAAAAATTAAACTAACAGAATCTATGGGCATCTAATAAAATATATTAGCCCTATATATATATATATATATATATATATATATATATATATATATATATATATATATATATATATATATATATATATATATATATATATATATATATATATATATATATATATATATATATATATATATATATATATATATATATATATATATATATATATATATATGTACGAAACCGTGGTACGTGTACGTACCAGGAATTCGTGTTTCTGCACTAAAAAATTGAATTTTTACCAAGGTAACAAATATTTTTATTACTTACCGTATTATGTTAATCTATGTTTCTGACAAAGGTAACAATTATTCTTTAACAAGTTACCGAATCATATGTAAGTCAGTAGTTTTTTTTGGTACCATATAATCATTTGCTAGCAATGTACCATATATATGATCTTTGTTTTATCATGCATTTTTTTCTTTCCTTTGGTAATATCTTTTCATATGCATTATTGTTATTATTTTTTAATGTGCCTATTTGGACATTCGTCCTCGTTTGATTATGGCTAAAGTTAAACAAAGAATAATACATATGTCCAGTCACGCCTAGTAAACATGTTTTGGCTTGTTAAATTTTTTGAAAAAATTGAGATAGCTGGCTGAGCTTATGTAATAATTATTACTACATGTTTAAAACACATGACGTAATATGTCATTTTGGTGAAGATGCTAGCCGTGGGACTTGCTGTAGTCACTCAAATCATAAACAGGATGTACAATGCAGCCTCAACAATGTAACATTTTTCTTAAACGTCAACACCAATGCATCAGCGTGTGAAAGTTTGTGACGTCACCGGATCCAGGTGTCTTCCGAGATTGTGACAAAATTGCTATATCAACTAAGCATACGATATCTGTGATATCGAAAATTTAGTCACTTCATATCTATACTTCACCAGAATTGGTCATCTGACCAAACCAGCTCCCTCCTGTTTAACTCTGATGTTTTTAACAAATAAATACTTTTTAAAGCTAATAAGATGTACTTCGTTATCCAGCTTTACACATCTTAAACAACACATACTCAATGTGTGCTTTTAAAAGTAGCACACTTATATATATATATATATATATATATATATATATATATATATATATATATATATATATATATATATATATATATATATATATATGTATATATATATATATATATATATATATATATATATATATATATATATATATATATATATATATATATATATATATATATATATATATATATATATATATATATATATAAATATTAAATGATTTCTCAAATGCACATAGGATATTCCATAGAATGAAAACATTCCATTACGTTATGAAATAAATATTAGAAAAAATTGTGGGAATCCTAGAGGTGATTAAGTTATAGTAGGTTATCTCAGTCAGCAAACATTTCTCCTTCTAATTATCTCCTCCATTCATATCTCTAAAATCTTTATTCCCCTTCCTTTCTCCCCCTGACGGTAAGAAGAGGAAAAATGTCAATTCAATCCATCAAAAGAAAACGCTTATAATTCGGTTACGAAATCCTAAACTGTTTAGTTTCCTTGGGAACCAAGTTGACGATGAGCATTTTATTCTTTAAAGTCGACAAAAAAAAGAAAAGAAAAAAAAAAGAATAATTTTGGCACATTGCAGTGTTGATGGTTTTTCATTCATTGTCTAATATCTATTGTTTTTTACAAAGAATGTCACGAGATATTAATCATTTATGCTGAAATTGTTGTGTTGAAAGATGTCATTCTTTTTTCTTCCGTCATTTTTTATTTTTGAGTAATCTAAAAGTACAATAACTCCAAAAAACGGATTTGATCTATTCTGAAAAAAAATATGCTAATTTCTAGATCTTATCAAAATTGAAGCTTATTACATCCTTCCCAACTTGGATTCAAGACTTGCTAAGAATTGCGAGAAAGTAAGAACACATCCAGGCTATTAAAGATGCAGTTATGCTAGGTATACTCTCTCTCTCTCTCTCTCTCTCTCTCTCTCTCTCTCTCTCTCTCTCTCTCTCTCTCTCTCATTAAAATCTTGGCTACCATATATGATTGTAATGCACGTCTATTTCATATACGATCGTGCATTGCAATGCGTTAGCTCTTCCTTTCTCTGTCTTTCTGTATGTCTATCCCACACCCTGATAATAGAAAAACCCTTGTTTAAGATTACCATTACTTGTATTATATTTTTCAAGTTTTTATGTCATTGTTATCCTCAACCATTTGTATATAAGCTTCTTATGTTACGTTGCTAGAAGTCATCTCCTGGAAGACTACTCACCATCCCTAGCCACACTTATACCCAATCCTTTTCAGGTCTTTCAAGAACAGTTAAGAACTAGGTGGCTTCACAAGACTTCGGGGAAATGACCAGTATCACTCAAATGCAACTTGAAGTAGACGGCTCTCCTAGATGAGTAAACCTACTTGTGTCCTTTAGGTGACCCACCTAACTAAACCTTTATGTACTGCTATCCCCGATATCGATACCTGATGATCAAAGTCGACGCTCTTATGGGCAGCATCTTCACTACCTTCCAGTGCTGACGAATAAACCAACCATTCAACACCAATCAAAGCTGGCGTAAATGCAGTAGGATACAGACTACCACTGTGTGACATGTTGCAGCAGCAACAAATCTGCGTACCACAACTAATGTGCGGCCCCTCGTTCACGCCCCAACAAATGAACTCTACAGCCACTAGCAGCAATTATGCTACTACCACTGCAGATTCGCGGCTGCTGTGAAGAAATTTACGGCAAAATGGCAGTGGCCAAAAACTGGCAAGTAGTCTATCACTTCTAGCATTGGCCTTGCCTATCTGTAATATTTTTTTTTTTTTTTATATGATGCAGGTACTGATGTGTAGTTTTTGGTAGACATTGGTGGTTGAGTCACCCACCACCAATGTCATTCGTTGAGGCACAACGTTGTCATTCTAAGTCTTTTGCCGTCCTTCGGGTAGCTTCCAAAATATCTCATATCCCCAGGAAAGTGTGTGAAACACTTACATTATCGTTTGGAATCGCCAAATACCATTAGTGGTTTCTTGTTACCAACGTAATATTCCCAATAAGCGCCATAGCATTTATAGACTATGAGAAAGCTTTAGAGTTTGTCAAAACCTCAGCAGTAATGAAAGTCCTTTAAAGATATGGAAAAAAAAATTGAGTTAGAATACTTGATGGCATCTTTGCTGCTATTGCAATGATCCTAAAACTACACAAAGATAGTGAGACCATCACAATTACGAAGAGGAGTTAGACAAGGAGGCACCATCTCTACAAAATTATTCACAGCATGCCTAGATGTTTTTATGAATTTAGATCGGGAAAATGTAAAAAATAATATTACCTTAACAACTTGAAATTTGCTTAGTTAATCATTGGAGGAATTCTAAACGATGAGAGATCTTAATATAAAAAGAAGAAAGGTTGGACTGGAAATTAATATGAGGAAAACTAAGATAATATCCAATGAAAGTGCAGAGACATTGAATAATGGGTACACTATTTTTGGATAACAACGTATAAGATAATTAAGTTTGATCTGTTGACCAACTGCTTCTAAGAAATCGATTAGTTTTGATGGATTATAATTCGACAACAAATGT
>NC_090734.1:87451514-87471514 GCF_036898095.1 Palaemon carinicauda
AAAAGTATTTTTTTTAAATGTAATTATTAAAACTTCATAATCAAATAATCATCAAGCAAATACATGTCACAAAATCCTTCAAGTCAAGCTTCTCCATTTCCCTCTGTCCTGTACATCTTGTTTTTTAGTCCTTTTTCCTCCAATGTCATTCAATAATTTATTTTTCCTCTTGAATTTTACCCTTCCCCTCCTTTGTCTGCAGTCCACCTTCATGCCTTTTCACAACGCTTTTACATACTCTAACATCTTTTCATCTCATTACATGAACAAACCATTTCAGTCTTCTGAATCTGTCAATGTTTTTTCAAAATAATTCTTCATTTTCAATAAAAGATTAAAACTAAAATACTTTAAAGACACTCGAATGGTTAGTAGGTTAATTCTAAAAGAAGGGAAGAATATAATCTTCTAAGTTTACTTTACCGGGAGATCCTCTATTAAGGTGATAATTAAGGAAATGAATATTCATCTCCAGTGGTGTGATATTAAGTTCCATGTCTTTTTTTTTCCACCAGGATGTACATTTCCATTTTCCATTTTCCTTGGAAAAATCGATTTATAGAGCTTATGCAAATAGGAAAAACCGATGAACTAAACACAGACACCAAAAAGGAGTGAGGATTTACGGATGGTTATCCATTAATGAGGTAACTTTTGTTCTGTTTCTAGTGGACGATTGGGTATTTAAATAGATTTCATTTGTTTTATTTTCCGATCGACGAAGATTAGCTTATATGTATATTGGTGACTACTTTTAAGAACTTTCATGGTTTTGTAATGTTCTTAAGATTCCGTTGTTTGAAGACATTATCAGATATCAAATTAAGATACCTTTATTGTTAAAAATCCATAATTTAAATATGTTTCATCGGGGAAAATAATTGCATGGATTAAAAAGAAAATTCACATGATACGTTCTTCGTTAAGAACGAAGCATTTTGACTTCAGTAGTCAAAATTTTATTTGTGAAAAAAAAAAATTTATTCCACTACCTTCAAAAACTTGGATACAATTATTCAACAAATTAATACAACTACATTTGGTGTTAAGTACTCTGGGGAATTTGGATCTCAAAAACAGTTCTGGTGAGACAGTTATTGATGAGGTTAGATAATGACAGATGATTATATTATGTCAATCAGTGGCAACGAGTATACATTAGCAACCCTGTGATATTCTTGCCATCATTGAAGAAATAATACGACAAATTGAATCGAAAATATTTGAAAAAAAAAACTTTCCTTTTCGAGAAATACTGTGACGCTTAGAAGTAATAATTTTCTGTGGAAATCAAAACTTATTATTTATATTGAAGTGATGAAAGTTTTATATTAAGTTTTGAAATATTCCTTACTTTTGTAAACATATTCGTGATCTGATCTGGAGAACCTGTTGATATTTAATTTGATTGATTAGGAATTATCATTCCAGAAAGAAGTGTTCTGGTGTCGGTAATTTTTTTATATAATATAAGAGAACGAGAATTTAACTCAACGAATTCATAAAAGTTTTTCTGTCAAGAAAATTTCTCGTTACTAAAAGACTTCTTTTGGGTATGAAAGCTTAATTTTATTTTTCCTCTACCTACCGCTACTGTTTGTTTAGAATGAATATAGTAAAACTTTCAGAACATATATGAAGTGAATAAAGATGAAATGATAGATGATAAAACCCACGTCTAAAAGTTACTTTATTATTTCTATTTCAAAGTAAAGCTTAGAATCCAGTTTACAGCAGGAAGGTCATTAATGAGCTCCGATCTCTTTCTCTCCAGTAACATCATGAAGACATTTAAAGAGATCCGACGTAATAGAATTGAATATACAGGCAGATATGGAGTATGAGGTCAATGCGTTGTGCTATAAAAAGACAACGAAATGAAGACCCCAATAAAATAGATAAAAGCTGTTTTTTTGCATTTTCACTAGATAAGGGAAGATAAAACACCAGGAATTCTTTCTGAGAGGAAACTTGTTTCTGTTTTGATACGAGAAAAATATATAAACCATCGATAAAATGTTGTTGTTTTTGAAAACTCACTTCCCTATTCTTTTCGGTTTTAAAAACGTTTTTGGAATCATTTAATTTCTAGATCTTGTTTTCTAAACCACGATTATATCCTTAACTTTTGGCAACCTTTAATCTTATGGTTCTCAAATTCAAAACCTTCATCTTTCTAATTCTCGTTTTCAAATCATAGAATTTCCCCTTTGTTGTTATTGAAACCTCCAATCTTCGTTTTTTTTCCGATACTTAAGTCATGTAGTTCACGTTTAGAAGATTCATTTCTAGAATAGATAGTTAGCTAACACCAGAGCAGCCAAATATGTTACACAAGGTGAGAGGTACGGTAGTTATAGATTGGAATAACCGATACCACTGGAATAACCCTGGATAGGTACGGTGGGTCGTCCGCGACCCCGAGCGTCAAAAAAAAACAGGTTTTTCTCACGTGACTCACCCCCGTGACTGTATTTGTGGGTGATCGACCTGCAGTAGGTGTCTCGCCTACACGCTCTAGTAGTGTCCAGATGTGCATTGCTGTAGCTGTACTCCTTCCCCAATTTCTGAGACGTGTCGGGGTCGAGCGCGACAGAGTTTACCCTTCTAAGGTAATTTGCATAATTATCAAAGTTATTACGTATTATGAAATTGTCGTAGAATGGTGCAACTTGTATAGGTTATCAGTTGTGGAAAGTCTTGGTGGATTGTTTGGCTACCATGTGCATGATTTTTTTTTTAGTTAAAATGTCGTTCATCACCAGGAGGACCATTTTACCGCGAGTGCCCCTTTTTCTTTTTTTATCATTTTTTTGCCAAGTCATTTTTCCGTAAGATATTGCCAAATAGTGTCGGAAAACTTTCGCTTCTTTAGTGTTGGAAAGTTTGTCTAGATGATCTGGCTACCAATATGTGACTTTGTTTTTGTTAGATACGACGTAGATATTGGTATATTGGGTATTTAACTGCGGTTGCCAATTTCTGTTTTTTTCCAATATTTGTAAAAATTTACTACGTAGTAAGGAATTGCCGTATATTATTGATTTTTTTTTTATGTTTATGTGTTAGAAAGTGTGCCTTGATGGTTGGGCTAACACGTGCATGTCTTTTTTTTATCTGAGATGCCGTATATTAGAATGTTGGGCATTTTACCGAGAGTGCCCCTTTTTCATTTTTTTTCATTTTTTTGCCAAGTCATTTTTTCCGTAAGATATTGCCAAATAGTGTCGGAAAACTTTTGCTTTTTTAGTGTTGGAAAGTATGTCTAGATGATCTGGCTACCCATGCGTGACTTTGTTTTTGTCAGATACGACGTTGTTATTGGTATATTGGGTATTTAACTGCGGTTGCCAATTTCTGTTTTTTTCCAATATTTGTAAAAATTTACTACGTAGTAAGGAATTGCCGTATATTATTGATTTTTTTTCATGTTTATGTGTTAGAAAGTGTGCCTTGATGGTTGGGCTAACACGTGCATGTCTTTTTTTTATCTGAGATGCCGTATATTAGAATGTTGGGCATTTTACCGCGAGTGCACCTTTTTCATTTTTTTTCATTTTTTTTGCCAAGTCATTTTTCCGTAAGATATTGCCAAATAGTGTCGTAAAACTTTTGCTTTTTTAGTGTTGGAAAGTATGTCTAGATGATCTGGCTACCCATGCGTGACTTTGTTTTTGTCAGATACGACGTTGTTATTGGTATATTGGGTATTTAACTGCGGTTGCCAATTTCTGTTTTTTTTCAATATTTGTAAAAATTTACTACGTAGTAAGGATTTGCCGTATATTATTGATTTTTTTTTTCATGTTTATGTGTTAGAAAGTGTGCCTTGATGGTTGGGCTAACACGTGCATGTCTTTTTTTTTTTATCTGAGATGCCGTATATTAGAATGTTGGGCATTTTTCCGCGAGTGCCCCTTTTTATTTGTTTTGCATTTTATTGATTAGTCATGTTACCATAAGGAATTGGCAAGTAGTGTCGCAAAACTTATATTTTTATAGTGTTGGAAAGTGTTTCTAGATGATCTGGCTACCCATGCCTATTTTTTTTTTAGCCAGATATAGCGTATATATAGGTATGTGTTCGATTTTCCTGTGACTGCCATTTTTCCTTTTTTTCCATTTCTTTCAAAATTACTACGTACTAAGGAACTATCACAGAGTAATGATTCATTTAGATGTTTATTTGTCGGAAAATGTGCCTTGATGGTTTGCCTAGCACATGACTGAATTTTTTTTTCTGAAATGCCGTATATTAGAATGTTAGCCATTTTTCCGCGAGTTCCCCTTTTTATTTGTTTTGCGTTTTTTTGTTTAGTTATGTTACCGTAAGGAATTGGCAAGTAGTGTCGCAAAACGTATATTTTTATAGTGTCGGAAAGTGTTTCAAGATGATCTGGCTACCCATGCCTATCTTTTTTTTAGCCAGATATGGCGTATATATAGGTATGTGTTCGATTTTCCTGTGATTGCCATTTTTTCGTTTTTTCCCATTTCTTTCAAAATTACTACGTACTAAGGAACTATCACAGAGTAATGATTCATATAGATGTTTATTTGTCGGAAAATGTGCCTTGATGGTTTGCCTAGTACGTGGCTGAAATTTTTTTTTTCTGAAATGCCGTATATTAGAATAATGGCCATTTTTCCGCGAGTGCCCCTTTTTATTTGTTTTGCATTCTTTTGCTTAGTAATGTTACCGTAAGGAATTGGCAAGTAGTGTCGCAAAACTTGTATTTTTATAGTGTTGGAAAGTGTTTCTAGATGATCTGGCTACCCATGCCTATCTTTATTTTTAGCCAGATATGGCATATATATAGGTATGTGTTCGATTTTCCTGCGATTGCCACTTTTTCGTTTTTTCCCATTTCTTTCAAAATTACTACGTACTAAGGAACTATAACAAAGTAATGATTCCTCTAGATGTTTATTTGTTGGAAAATTTTGTTTAGTTCTTTTTTGATTGAATATCATCAAATTTTTTTAGCTAAAATATTATATTGTTTTACATTTTTTTTTCCATTTTATTTCCCTCTAAAAAAATTTTTTTCGGTCAGAATTTTAATTTTATAGTCGTAAAATAATCGACAATTATCCAGCAACCCACCATACAATTTTTATGCATATCCAAGAATAATTAGATTAGTAAATAACACCTTGAAATTGACATACCCTTCCTACATGTCAAGTGGCAGATTAGGGAGTCTGAGTCAGTGTGGTTGGCGGCAATTTTGTGGACATATCCGAAGCGTAAGTTGCCCTATCTATATATATTCTTGTTCCCTATAGAATTTGTGATATTTAGGTATATTTTTACCTGCATAAATATCATATTATATATTAAATATATGTATTTTTTTACGAAATTTCTAAGTACTTAAAAATTATCTTTAGATATGGCCCCTGATATAAATGTAATTTACAAAATAATGAAGATTTTTTTACATATTTCTATTCTAGGATAACATATGTTTATTCCCTAAAAAAATACCCACTTCCTATTTCATTTGGGTACCCAAAAAAAATCATGAAATTTGGACAAATTTTTTTGGCCAAAAAAAGTCACACTTTTTTTCTCATTTCAGATCTTCACCTCCATGGGTCTGACTTCATCCAAAATACATCAAGATGTGTCCTAAACATTCAAGAATCAATTCCTAAAAGGATTTGTGTATATATGTATAAACTTTTTTTTATGAATTTTTATGTAAGGTCTTTTTTATCTACTTAATTTTTTTAAATATTTATAATAAATAGTTTTTCTGCAGATGAGTAGTATTTCTCTTTACAGTTGTTTTAAGCATTCATTGAAGTTTTTTTTTTGCAAAAGAAAAAAGGAGGTTACTGCAAAAACTGATTTTTCAAGAATTATTTTTGGCGTCGAGGTCGCGCGCGTCCGAGTATTCCCTTAAAGGTGTGTCCGAGGAGCGTACCTATCCAGGGTTAATGTAAATATCACCCACGAATGGCATTTAATACCGAATTCTATCTGGGAATATATATCCACTTGGAATTCATTTTATGGTAACAGCTTCTGGCCGGGTGGGGATTCGAACCACCACTTGTCATAAACTTTTTTAGTCTCTCTTGATAGCTCAGTCGGCATGGTCACTGCAGGCATAGTCTCCAGTCGAGCAGGTGGTGGTTCGAATCCCCACCCGTCCAGAAGCTGTTACCATAAAATGAATTCCAAGTGGATATATATTCCCAGATAGAATTCGGTATTAAATGCCATTCGTGGGTGATATTTACATTAATTAAAATCACGTGTGCTTGTGATATATGTTCATTAAAATAACCACGTGTTGCAAACCCACGATTCAGCTATCATGGTGGAGATGGGTTTATTTCAAGTCTGTGAACAGATTCCTGAATTCAACAAGAATATGTACGGGAACTTGTCATAAACTTTTTTAGTCTCTCTTGATAGCTCAGTCGGTAAGGTCACTGCAGGCATAGTCTCCAGCTGAACAGGTGGTGGTTCGAATCCCCACTCGGCCAGAAACTGTTACCATAAAATGAATTCCAAGTGGATATATATTCCCAGATAGAATTCGGTATTAAATGCCATTCGTGGGTGATATTTACATTAATGAAAATCACGTTTGCTTGTGATATATGTTCATTAAAATAACCACGTGTTGCAAACTCACGATTCAGCTATCATGGTGGAGATGGGTTTATTTCAAGTCTGTGAACAGATTCCTGAATTCGACAGGAATATGTACGGGAACTTGTCATAAACTTTTTTAGTCTCTCTTGATAGCTCAGTCGGCATGGTCACTGCAGGCATAGTCTCCAGCCGAACAGGTGGTGGTTCGAATCCCCACTCGGCCAGAAGCTGTTACCATAAAATGAATTCCAACTGGATATATATTCCTAGATAGAATTCGGTATTAAATGCCATTCGTGGGTGATATTTACATTACTTAAAATCACGTGTGCTTGTGATATATGTTCATTAAAATAACCACGTGTTGCAAACTCACGATTCAGCTATCATGGTGGAGATGGGTTTATTTCAAGTCTGTGAACAGATTCCTGAATTCGACAGGAATATGTCCGGGAACTTTTCATAAACTTTTTTAGTCTCTCTTGATAGCTCAGTCGGCATGGTCACTGCAGGCATAGTCTCCAGCCGAACAGGTGGTGGTTCGAATCCCCATCCGGCCAGAAGCTGTTACCATAAAATGAATTCCAAGTGGATATATATTCCCAGATAGAATTCGGTATTAAATGCCATTCGTGGGTGATATTTACATTAATTAAAATCACGTGTGCTTGTGATATATGTTCATTAAAATAACCACGTGTTGCAAACTCACGATTCAGCTATCATGGTGGAGATGGGTTTATTTCAAGTCTGTGAACAGATTCCTGAATTCGACAGGAATATGTCCGGGAACTTTTCATAAACTTTTTTAGTCTCTCTTGATAGCTCAGTCGGCATGGTCACTGCAGGCATAGTCTCCAGCCGAACAGGTGGTGGTTCGAATCCCCATCCGGCCAGAAGCTGTTACCATAAAATGAATTCCAAGTGGATATATATTCCCAGATAGAATTCGGTATTAAATGCCATTCGTGGGTGATTTTTACATTAATTAAAATCACGTGTGCTTGTGATATATGTTCATTAAAATAACCACGTGTTGCAAACTCACGATTCAGCTGTCATGGTGGAGATGGGTTTATTTCAAGTCTGTGAACAGATTCCTGAATTCGACAGGAATATGTACGGGAACTTGTCATAAACATTTTTAGTCTCTCTTGATAGCTCAGTCGGCATGGTCACTGCAGGCATAGTCTCCAGCCGGACAGGTGGTGGTTTGAATCCCCACCCGGCCAGAAGCTGTTACCATAAAATGAATACCAAGTGGATATATATTCCTAGATAGAATTCGGTATTAAATGCCATTCGTGGGTGATATTTACATTAATGAAAATCACGTGTGCTTGTGATATATGTTCATTAAAATAACCACGTGTTGCAAACTCACGATTCAGCTATCATGGTGGAGATGGGTTTATTTCAAGTCTGTGAACAGATTCCTGAATTCGACAGGAATATGTACGGGAACTTGTCATAAACTTTTTTAGTCTCTCTTGGTAGCTCAGTCGGCATGGTCACTGCAGGCATAGTCTCCAGCCGAACAGGTGGTGGTTCGAATCCCCACCCGGCCAGAAGCTGTTACCATAAAATGAATTCCAAGTGGATATATATTCCCAGATAGTATTCGGTATTAAATGCCATTCGTGGGTGATATTTACATATATATATATATATATATATATATATATATATATATATATATATATATATATATATATATATATATATATATATATATATATATATATATATATATATATATATATATATATATATATATATATATATATATATATATATATATATATATATATATATATATATATATATATATATATATATATATATATATATATATATATATATATATATATATATATATATATATATATATATATATATATATATATATATATATATATATATATATATATATATATATATATACATACATAATATATATATATATATATATATATATATATATATATATATATATATATATATATATATATATATATATATATATATATATATATATATATATATATATATATATATATATATATAAAGATATATATATATATATATATATATATATATATATATATATATATATATATATATATATATATATATATATATATATATATATATATATATATATATATATATATATATATATATATATATATATATATATATATATATAATTGACAATTTCGTAAAATCAAGGATTTTCCTCGGATAAATTGGTACCCAGTTAGCTTTCAGAAAAACTAGAGAATTCAATTTATGAAATTAATCAAAAAAATTAAAAAAATTAAATATATATTACATTTCTAAATTTTCGTCTCTATACGGAGAATATAAACTTTTCATTTATAAAATGTTGTGTATTAGATTCGTTGTTTCCTAATATTTTCATATAAAAATTTTCACTACTATTGCCTTTATATTAAAACGTAATACCATCATTAAATGTAGTCCTGAAGTATAGTCACAAAGTAAATCGAAATACATGTTGACAATAAAAGAAATGCTTGTTACCGTATTAATCAAGTGACTATGGAAATACTTTATACCTCTTTTATCAAATGTTTATGGAAATGCTTGTAACTTTATTGATCAAGTGTGTATAGATTACTTGTGACCTCACCAATCAAGTGTGTATATGAAATTTCTTGTTGTCTTCTTAACCAAGTGTTTATCGATATGCTTGCGGCCTTATTAGTAAAGTGTCTGTATATTTCCTTAAGACCTAATCAATCAAGTAAGTGTCTCTGAAAAATACTTTTTTCCTTATTAATCAAGTGTTTATGGAAATGTTTGTGACCTTATTTGTGAAGTGTCCATATATTTCCTTATGATATTATTAATTAAATGTATGTGGAAGAGATGTCGGCGTTCACAGACAGACTAGACGTCAGACTGTTGAGTGAAGGCGTGTACCGGAGGCATGGGGCCTGTGCAAATAACAAATGGCGCACTTTCTAAGAAATGGCGAAAGGGACAGACAGCCAAGTGCACCGCCAGCAATTCCTGTTCCAGGGTAGAATAACCCGAAACTGCCTTGGAGAGTTTTCTACTGAAGAAAGCCAATGGGCAGGGCGAACCGTTGACCACCTGTTCAAGTACTGCACCAATATCGACATCACTGGCATCAGTGAAAAGAAGGAGAGGGGCATGTGGGACAGGAAAAGTTAGACCAGCTGTAGTTGATAGGGTATTCTTTGCGCTGCAGAAGGTTGCTTCTTGAAGGGGAACCCACTTCAGGTCTTTTGGCTTGCCCTTGAGGAAGGCATAGAGAGGAGCAAGAGTGACGGCGATTGCTGGCAGAAAAAAAGTGATAATAGTTGATCATGACCAAATATTTCTGCACTGCTTTGACGGTCGAAGGCGTGTGGAAGTTCTGAATTACTGCTACTCTCTCAGGGAGGTGATGGACTCGTTCACAAGTGATGTGGTGCCCTAAGAATGACACTTTGTTGGGGCCAAATGTACACTTGTCGTACCGGACTACAAGGCCATTTTATTGTAGGCGGTCGAGCAGGATGCTCAGGTTACAGAGGAGTTCCTCTTTTGAGAAAGAGAACACAAGTATGTCGTCCACATAATATAAACAGAAGGAGAGGTCCCCTAAGATGCTATCAATTAGACATTGAAAAGTGGCCCCAGCATTACGAAGGCCAAAACAGGAGTAATTGAAGGTGTATGTAGCAAAGGGAGTGGTGATGGCGGTCTTGGGGATGTCTCTTTGGTTAATAGGCACCTGACAATACCCCTTCAGGAGGTAGAGCGTGAAGAAAACCTTCACTTTGTGTAGGTAGGAGGTCACGTCGGCAATCTTTGGAAGGGGGTAGTTATCCAGTTTTGTTTGCATGTTCAGGCACCTATAATCCCCACATGGATGGAGGGAGCCGACTTTTTTCAGGATGATGTGCAAGAGTGACGACCATGGGCTGGAGGCCTTTTGGCAAAGGCCCATTTCTTCCATTTTGGCAAACGTCTGTTTGGTAGCTGCCAATCAATCCGTTGCCAGATGTCTGAACTTGGTGAAGACTGGGGTCCCGTCATATTGATATGGTGATAAATACCGTGATTGGCAGGAGCTGTGGGAGTTTGGTGAAATTGAGGACGGAAAACTTCCGGGTACAACGTGATAAGGTGGATATAGGTATCCGTGGGTGCGCTGATTTGGAGAGCGAGGTTTGATAGGGCGGGTTGACCAACCGTCGATGGGCGATATCGACCAAAAGGTGGAAATGAGAGGAAATCCGCACCGAGGATTGGCAATGTGACCTTAGCAACAAGAAACTTCCAATTAACTTTGTGGTTTCCAAACAATAATTTGAGGTTCTCGTAACCGTGCGTGGGTATCGCAGATCCGTTGGCAGATACTAGGAAGACATCAGCAGACTTAGACATACTACGTCATGTCTTGAAGAGTTCCCATGGCAAACGAGAATGACAAGCACTCATGTCTACCAAAAATCACACGCCCGTTCCTGCATCATGTAAAAAGAAAAGATTAAAAACACAGGAGGCCACAGGCTTGAGCGATAGCCTACTTACACGTTTTTTGTCCACTGAAAATCCTTGGCACATTTTTTTGTGGTAGCCCCAAATCTGGAGTGGTAGTAGCAAAACTGCGGCGGAAGGTCGGCAGTAAGTTTCTGTAGAAGGCGTTGGTTGGGGTACAAGCAAGTGGTGGATGATGGGTGGCTTTGTCGCCACTCCAGCACGTCACGGAGTAGGCGTGTGTCCTACGGCATTCACGTCAGCTTCAGTTGACGTTGAATAGGTGTCCTGTTCGTCAGGAGTAGAGACGTTGATGGAGGTCTTGAAGGTAGTAAAGTGGCGGACCATAAGGGCGTCGGCTTTGGTCATCAAGTCCTTAATGGGTAAACTATCAACATCAGGTATGACAGCTTGTACAGGTTTGGGTAAACAGAGTACCCAAAGGGCAAGAAGTAGGTTCACCTCACGAGGCGAGCCGTCTGCATCAGGTTGCATGCAAGCGATACTGGTCATTTCCCTAAGGGCGAGTGAAGCCCTTTGATCCCCCAACGGTTTTTGAGAGAGCACAAAAAACTTTGTTATACGGCCGGCTGGCGACGGCGAGTACTGCTGCAGAAGGTATGTTTTGAGGGCGTCATACGCTATTGGGGTGTCTCCTTGTTCACAAAGCCAGTCGATGATTTCTGGGAAGGTTACCTCGCGTATCGCCACGAGAACATAATCTGCTTTGGTGATTGAACGAGTCATGCCTTTGATGTGAAACTGTTCTTTTGTGCGCTGAAACCAAGCAAAACCCTCTCCTCTGGCGAACTACAAAAGTTTGAATGTGGCGGCACCAACTTCTGTGGAGTCAGCCAGAGTAACAATGATGGAGGGGTGGAAGCAGGAGGAGCGAGTCGACCTGCGGGGTCACAAATGGGATGGGCCAAGAGTAGGTTGTGAATCAAAGGCGAGATGAATGCAACTGAGTCACTTTATTACAGACACATCAAGTATATAATACACACCAAGTCCCAGTATCAAGGTCACAAAATACAAACATGCTAGTTCTTGTCAAAACGGCAACTGGTTCTGTTAACAGTTAACTAAGAAGTAGGCAGACAGTGCGAGGGGAGAGAGAAGATACAAAGGATAACATATACAAAAAAGAGAAATATCATTTCTATGTACGATCATATGATACATGGGTGGTAAAATTCCTTGACTAGATTCTTAAAAAATTTGCCAGTTCCTTGTGATACACAGTGCCTGTCTATGTAAGATTACTTACTTTTTCACATTTTGATTATCCCTATTTAATCCCTGGTATTTGTAAATCCAAAATTCAGTGCATGGCGACCGTGACAGGATTTAGCATTATAGGTTAGGTATGTGATACAGGACGTGAATTGCGGTGTGTTCGAGGTTTCTTCCTGGAAGAGTTTGTTATAATTTGCTTAATTCTTTAATCCATTTTTTTGCTGTTTAAGAAGAGTTCAGTGTACCATTTTTACGATTTCATAAGCGAGTTTATTGTTTACTTGGCAATTGATTTAAAGTTCTTTGTTAACTATTTATGTGGTTCATATTTTTTTATCCTTTTGCGAATAATTTTTATAGTATTTGAATGCTCCCATTTCCCGCATTGTTTTGAGCGCTTTGTTTCGTAATAACTTTATTTGTATCGAGTGGTGTTTACTATTTTGTCCAGAAAATTTTCGTTGTGCATTGTATTAATTATATATATATATATATATATATATATATATATATATATATATATATATATATATATATATATATATATATATATATATATATATATATATATATATATATATATATATATATATATATATATATATATATATATTGGTGCTTGTTTGTTTATTTGTAGTTGTGTATTGTATTAATTATACTTTTTTATACATTTTGATTCTTGTTTGTTTATTTGTAGTCATAATGGCTGAATTGGTAGTGCTAATTGGTCAGCGTAAGATTATTAGGAAGAAGGTTACAGATTGAGCCAACCGTTCCCTGCAGTACCCTTCATTAGATAATACTGCTAAGGTATCTGAACGAGGTGTTCTCCTGGAGTATAGGAAGCGATTAAGTGACTTGGATTCTAAAATACTGACTATAAAATTTCCAGGGGAATTTGAAGAAGAGGATTTGGAAGCTGAGCTTTCAGCGTGTCAGTCTTACCATAATAAAATTCCAGGTATTTTGCCTTTGTTGGATGTAAGTATAAATGCTGAAAGCCTTCCACTTTCATTAACTACTGATATTTCTAGGAGTCTTTTTAGGCAACCCACTGCCCCTCTGCCAAAATTCCTAGGTAAGGAAGGTGAGGATTTTTTTGAAATTCATTGAAGAGTTTTAATTATCCAGATAGAGACTTGCTCTTACTTTTGAAACAACAAGTAGAAGGTAGGGCTAAATGTTTACTTGGCTCATTGGAGGCCGACAAACAAAGTTACAACGATGCTAAATACTTATTGACTAAGGCATTTGCCTCAACAGAATTACGAAATTCGGCTCTAATTAAGAAATTGACTTGTCTAAATCTCAAAAAAGGAGAGGACCCTTTTTTCTTCTTATCAGAACTTAGAAATATAGTCAAAAACTTCGAATATATGCATATTGATGTAGATGAGGCTATTAGATATTTTTTTTAAGGGGGGGGGGTCTGCAATGATTGATAGCTTTAAGTCTCATCTGGTTCATATAAGTAATGAGACTCATCCATCACTTCAGCGAATTGTAGATAATTTCTTTACAGCATTTGAAAGGTATGAACAGGGTCAGACGAAAGGTAAATTGTCTGTCAGGGATAAAGCTGTAGCTCATTGTAAGCCATTACAGGAAAATACTAGTACCATGGCTCTTAAAACTAAGACTGTTCCCGCCAAAGCTTGTAATTTTTGTTCTAAGGCCGGTATTTCTGACAATGATCATTTAAATTACAAGTTCACTAAGTATATCACCCCTTCTGATGAAATTTATTCATAAAATTTACATAAAGGTTTTGTAAAATGTGGTAATTTTAATCATTTCACTAAAGCATGTAATTTCAGATTTTGAAGACCTTGTTCACATTGTTTGCAGTATCAATTGGAGTATCTTTGTGGGAAACTTAGTCCTGACATGTGTAATTGTAAAGAAGAATCTTCCAAGGATGCGAGCAGTGGGATAGCAGTAGTGTATTGCCAAATGTTACCACAGGTTCAGTTCTCCCTAATTTCACATTTTGTGTAAATGGTCAAAATAAGTTTTACAGGGGTCTTAAGCATTCAGGATCACAAAATACTTTTATATCTAGCCAGTTAGCTTCTTCTTGTAATTCAAAGTCTTTGACTACCAATGTAAAACTTACTGTGAAAGGCTTTAATGGTCAAAAGGAATATTCTACTAGTCTTGTTGAAGTTCCGATAAACCTGGGGAATGAAATCTTTGCTATTTCTGCTCTAGCTGTACCCTCTATGAACATGCAATGAAATTTACCTTGTCTTGGTCAGGTAGATGGTATAATGCAGAGTAAAAAAAAAAATTATTTGCTGACATGCTTTTATCAGCCAATTCTCAGAGCATTGATGACATTCAGCTTTTGTTAGGAATAGATTTTTCACATTGTCTTTTGGGACGAGATATAGTGATAGGGAGTCCTAATTCGTCTGTGTATGTTGAGACTACTTTAGGAATAATGCATATGGGGAATGTTTATAGGTTCCTAATTAATCTTACTTCACTTAATGGTAAAGATAGTTCAGCCTCGAAACCACTAAGGGGCGAAAATTCTAATGCTGAAAAAGGTACATATAATATCCCTTGCCATTCTTATTTTCTAGCTACTAGTGTATCTATTAATGATGAATTTAACAAGCTCAATGACATGACGAAAAATTGTTCTTTCACTGTACTTTCAGATAAAGGAACTATTATTGATAGGAAACTGCAAGAAGCAACTGATCAAATCCTGAATATGGAGAGCCAATTTTATTTCAACTATGATCAGAAAGTTTACAGTGATGAATCTAACCAGCTCAATAATTCTCTCGTGGACTACACTTTGAGAAATTTGCACACGAGAAGTGATGGACGTATAGTTGTTCCCTTGCTATGGAATGGGAAGGTATCTCACCTTTTTCGAGAAATAAGTCACTTTCCAATGCTATTTTTCAATCTAATTTGAAATAATTACTTCGTAAGAAAGGTTCCTTGCAGTTGGTGGATGACTGCATAAAGGAGCAATTAAATACGTGAATTATTGAACCAATTTTTGAATTGGAAGTATTTAAGGCTGAATACCGTAACTATTCATTCATACCTCATATGCCAGTTTTTAACCCAGAAAGGGAAACTATGAAATGTCGCATAGTGTTTCTTTCTAATTTGCAGGAATCCTTTAAGAAACTGTCACTGTCACATAATCAATGTATGTATGTTGGGCCTAACCTAAATGAAAAGCTTGCATATGCATTACCTAATATTAGGTTTGATGAAAAATTTTAATTTTTGACTTGAAAAAAAGCTTTCAATATGTTGGCTTTAAGTGAAATTGATCAGTCTAGACTATTGTTCTTTTGGTTTCGGAATGTCAGCGCAGGTGATTACACCCCCGTTGCTTATAGAAATGTCAGGCTTTCATTTGGACTTCGGTGTAGCCCATTTCTTTTGATGGCTTCATTGTGTTATATGTTAATTTTAATTTCCAGTAATGATTGAAGAATTGATGAACTAAAGAAACTTATTTATGCCTTAATATATATGGATAATGGTGCTATTACCATGAGCAGCTCTGGTGACCTGAGGTAAGCCCACAAGCAGTTAGATTGTATATTCAGACCCTTTAAATTTGAAACTCAGTAGCTGATTACCAATGATATTGATCTTCAGTCTGACATAGATCAGTCAGTTCTTACTCCTGAAGTCAATAAATTGTTTGGGCTTGAATGTGATAGACTTTCGGATGATATTTTCACTAGGCCAATCAACCTTGACCCAAGAGCTAACACTAAAAAAATTAATTCTTAGGTCCATTGCATCCCAGTTTGATATATTTGGTTTCAACTTACCTTTATTTAACCGATGTAGGCTTTATATGCATAATTTTCAGTGTCAAAATGGTTTGAATTGAGATCAGACTCTTAACAGTCAACAGCTCAAAGACTGGAGGAATATCTGTAGGCAATGTAATTCATCACTCCCTCTCAAAGTAACTCGGTTTGTGGGTCAAAGTTATGGTGAGTATAATATAATTGTTTTTACTGATGCCAGTTGTGACATATATGGGTGTGTCATTTATCTACTAAATGTGGAGTCTGGTAAACTTACCTTTGTTAATGCTAAAAATCGGTTGGTTAATACCCAATTGAAAGGTAAACCAATACCATCTTTAGGGATCCACGCCATTAATTTAGGAGTTGAACAATCTATTGATCTTTATTTCGATCTTGCTGGTCCCATTTGCATAAAACCTATAAAGGTGACAAAGATTTGTCTATTTTCAGATTCTTTTTGTGCCCTGCAATGGTTAATAAGTTCTTCTCTTCAACTTAAGAAAATGAACCAATGTTCTACTTTTGTAATGAACAGAATTTACAGCATACAAAAACTTTGTGAAACATATCCTGTTCAATTTGGATTTATTAATGGCAAGGAGAATCCTGCAGATATGGTAACCAGGTGCATGTCATATAAATTGTTGATGAAATCTTGTTTTCTTTCAGGCCCCGACCTGACTAATATTCGGACACCTGACATGCAGTTCACTATTCCAAAAGAGGGTTATCTTTCAGGAAATTACATGAATATTTCTAATGTTCCTTTAGTTAAGAGAGAGAACTTGGTTAATATTTCTGATTTTTCAGACTTCCGAAGACTGGTTTTGCTGTACCGTCAGTCTATAGTATGCCTATACAAATGGAAAGATAAAGTGAGAAAACAAGTTAAGTTACAAGAAAAGAATTTTTTCTCTTTAGCTCTTGTCCATTTGATTTTGAATGATCAACAAAATCACTTTGCTGATGTTTTTGAACATTTTTCCAAAGGTTTTTCTGCAGTAAAGGATATACAAGATATGGTTCCTCAGTTGAATGTGTTTGTTGATAACGATGCCATTTTGAGAGTGAAGAGCAAATTTAGGAATGAGAAAAAATTTGCTATTCTATTATCTAGACACCTATCTAACTAAGTTAATTATACTTGATATTCATCATAAATTAGCTCATTCTGGGTGCTATGCCGAACTCAGAAGACACTATTTTATTCCTAGAAATTTGTCATTGGTAAAAGAGATTCTGAGGCAATATGTTCACTGCAAAAGATTTAATTCATGACCTGTCAATTTAAATAAAAACTCTTACAGGGAATTCAGGGAAGACCCACCAGCTGTACCTTTCGGCAATATTTTCGTTCATTATATAGGTCCTTGTACAGTTGAACTGGAGAAAGGAAATGTTAAGGTATGGCTATTATGTTTTACTTGCACTTGGTCTCGTGCAGTTAATTTGAAAATTTGTAGAACACTTAGTGTGCCTGATTTTCTATTCATTGCTTCGAATTTGACAATCCACAGTTATGCATTAGTGACCTAGGGTCACAAATAGTTGCAGGAGCTAATGTTATAACTTTATTTTTGAATGATCCCCACACTCAATTGTATTTTGAGGAGCGAGGTGTTAAACCTTTGACTTTTCAACAGTATTTTAAAGAGTGTAGTCAGTTAGGCTCCATGGTCGAGGTTTGTGTTAAGTTAACAAAGAGGCTTCTATATGGATCCATCAACAACAATATTCTTTCTTTCTTTGATTTTGAGTTTACTGTGTGTCAAGTTGTCCACTTGGTAAACAAACGGCCAATATCTTTTAAAGAGGCTCTTAGGGATAGTGCAGCAGAAGACCTTCCCGAACCAATAACACCCGAAATGTTAATTAGAGGGTATGAGCTTTCTTCCCTCAATGTCATTCCAGATTTATCACCTTTACCCGAGGATGAAGAATTCGTTCCTTGTGGAACTAATAATAAATTTGAACAGTTGTCTAGGATTAGGAGTAAAGTTTTAGATATTTACCATCATGAGTTTATGTAGACCCTTTTAAGTCAGGCGGTTGATAGAAAGGGTAGATATCGCCCCGTGACTTATCATCCTCTAAAAGCAGGTGACATTGTTTTAATTAAGGACGATAATACCAAGATTAGCAATTATCCTCTAGGTCGAATAAAGGAAACTTTTACGAATGATATTGAGGAAACTACACATGCAATAGTTTTCAAAGGCCGTACCAGGCAAGTTTGTAAACTCCATGTTAATAATCTGATACCTTATCTTTCCTTAGACGATGATGTGGACTTTAAGTCATATGATTTGCACATCATTGACAAATTATCATCAGCTTTTGAGAGGCCTAAAAGAAAGGCTGCTGTAGAAAGCCGGAGAAAAACTGATAAATTTAAATTTGTATATAGTGTAAATAATGCATTTGGTAAAATCCAAAAAATCTTTTTGGATTCGTTCCCCTGCAGTGTGCTGAAATTCCAAATGTAATTTGTATTTGTTTCATATTATATTATATTTTGTTTTAAGTGGCATGGTCATTGGAAGACAGTTAGTTTAGTTTCAAGTATTTAAATACCCCCTTGGTTGTTAACAGCTCACTGCCTTCCGGCGGCCGTTTTGTGGTTTTAACCTAACCAGCCACTAATGCTTTGCTTTCTTCCTGAGGTTGACGGAAACTTAAGTCAGTTACGAAGGAGCATTCCATCGCTGAGGGTATAGTAACTCGAGCTCCTATTCTTGATATAAGAATGGACATTGTACTGCTACAAATTTAACGTGACAAAGAACACTTTCTACATGTCCTTTGAAGTGACGAAGAGTACTATCGCTATGTAAACTCTGTTTGACCCCAACCAGGAAGAAGCTTTCTTTCATCGCAACCCATCTCTACACGTACTTCGCCTTCGTCCCAGAATGATATTGGTGGATCTGTAAAATTCAGGGGGAGTTTTTTTTATGTCAATCCAGAATCATTTTGAGGGATAATGCCATCCAATATAAATTTGACTTCCAATTATCATCGCTTACTTTTTTCAATAAGTTTTATTTTTTCATACCTTTCAATTCAATTTTGTAACGAGTTCGTACCCTTTTCAGTTTTGTAACGACTTCGTACCCTTTTCAGGGATATCATAAATTGTACTACGCGGATTCCAGTTTGAACTATTGGTGTATATGTATTTACATAAGTTTTCCAAGGTATGCAACATGCCAAGTGTTATACGTGCTTCACATAATAATTAGATTTGAATATTTATTTATACGATCGTTGTGTAGTATGTAATTATGCATTTGGTAGTATTTAAGGTATTTGGAAGAAGCTGAATTACTGCGGTTCCCCCTTGCTTCACGATGGTCAACTTTGTGTATTAGCTGCCGCATCATCACCTGGATGAATTAGGATATTTAGCATATACAATAAATTATCTACTTTTTTAACATATATATATATATATATATATATATATATATATATATATATATATATATATATATATATATATATATATATATATATATATATATTTATTTATTGGATGTCAACGTCTTTCATGAATGGAATTTGTACAACCAACTGGAAGTTTTGATACTTTTGGACAGAAAATATACGTGAAAGACCAGTACCAGTTTTGGCTAAGTTACCCTTGTTACAAATATTCCGGAATTTCATGAGTTGAATGAAATGTATCCTGAAAGGCCCGATGTAGGTGATGGGATTTTTCAGGCATTTGCAAAAATCAAAGCTGCATATCATGAATCATGTTTGCTGAGGCTCAAAACTGCAAAAACTAGAAAGGAAAAGAAGTCATTGTGTAACACACCATGGGCAAA
>NC_090734.1:87480413-87495413 GCF_036898095.1 Palaemon carinicauda
ATAATGAATTTTGATTTCCACAGGAAATAGTTATCCCTAAGCGTCATAATATTTCTCCAAAAGGACGAAGTTTTTTAAATGTTTACTATTAGTTTGTCGTATTATTTCTGCAATAGTGGCAAGAATATAACAGGGTTGTAAATGTGTCATCGTTGCCACTGATTGACGTAATATAATTATCTATCATTATCTAACCTCGTCAATAGCTCAGCTTCACCAGAATTGTTTTTGAGATCAAAATTCCCCAGAGTACTTAAGAGCAAAATGTAGGTGTGGTAGTTTGTGGAATAATTGTATCTAAGTTTTCGAAGTTAGTGGAATAATCTTTTTTTTTTTCACAAATAAATACTTGACTTATGAAACCAAAATTTTTCGTTCTTAACAAAGAAGGTATCATGTGAAATTATTTTTCTTTTTGTTAGCCATGTAATTATTTTCCCCGAATAAACATATTTAGATTATGGATTTCTTACAATTAAAGTATTTTACTGTACTATCTAATAATGTCTTCAAACAACGGAATCTTAAGAACATTACAAAACCATGAAAGTTCTTAAAAGTACAGTTACCAATGTAAATAAAAGTTAATTTTCGTCAATCGGAAATTAAACAAATAAATCTATTTAATTACCTAATCATCCACTAGCAATAGAACAAAAGTTATCTCATTTTTGGATAATCGTCCGTAAAATCTCACTCCTTTCTGGTGTCTGTGTCCAGTTCATCTGTTTTTCCTATTTGTATAAGCTCTAAGAATATGTTGTTCAAAGCCATATGAAAAAAGGAAATGTTCTTCCCGGGAAAAAAAAGAAAAAAAAAAGAGATTAATATCACACCACAGGATATGAATGTTCATTTCTTAATCATCACCTTAATAGAGGATCACCACTGCAAGGTAAACTTGAATGATTATATTCTTCCCTTCTTTTAGAATTAACCTATTAACTATTCGAGTGTTTTTAAAGTATCTTAGTTTTAATCTTTTATTGAAAATAAAGAATTCTTTTGAATAAACATTGACAGATTCAGAGGATTGAAATGGTTTGTTCATGCCATGAGATGAAAAGATGAACGAGCATATAAAAGCGTTGTGAAAAGGCATGAAGGTGGACTGCAGACAACGCAGGGGAAGGCAAAAGTTCAAGTGGAAAAATGAATCAATGAATGACATTGAAGAAAAAAAAAGGACTAAAAAAACAAGATGTAAAGGACAGGGGAATATGGAGAAGTTTGACTTGAAGTAGCAACCTTATAAAGGATTTTGTGACATGCATTTGCTTGATTATCTAATCATTAAGAAGTTTTAATAATTAAAATAAGAAAAAAAATAATACTTTTTAATACATATGCATTACTGCCTTTATTATTTAAACCATCTCTCTCTCTCTCTCTCTCTCTCTCTCTCTCTCTCTCTCTCTCTCTCTCTCTCTCAATTGTAAATTTAGAACAAGCACCTGTTGTATCTGATTCAACTTGTTCATCATCTTTCCATTACAATCAGTTGTGGTGAAGCAATTATTGTCTCCTGATTACCATTGCCATTACTTCATTGGTGTGGCCATGTAGAATCTTGATTTGGCTCTTTGTAGAAGAATTTAGAATATGTTCAATATCTATTCCATTTGTATTTTCATTTTCCTTGCTCCTTTAAGAGAAGGTTTGGTAAATTTTTTTTTCCCAAGTTAGAGTTGGTTAATACTATTGATTTTTTTTATTTGTAATATATCAGTTCCCACAAAAATATTATAGAGATTACACTTTTTTCATTGACCAACATAGTTTATAGAAGGCAAATTAACGGATTTTGAGCGAAGCGAAAAATCTATTTTTGGGTGAGATAGCCATGACGTCCTGATGGAAGGTTCCTTCAGTAGCTTCCTTGGGTATATTTAACTACAGGGATATTCCCAGAGAATTAAACTGCAGGTTATCACAGAATTCTAACTTCTGGTGCGAGTACCCTAAAGGTTTCCCTCTAGGATATCGTAAATCAACAGGGGACGTATGTATTAACACGCCACATAGCTATCTGCACCCCAAATAGAGTTAACACTTCAATATGGAAAGGTGGAGAATAACTGGGGAGCCGTTCCATAGTTACACTCGTCCGTGGCTGCTTTTGGTACTCGAAACGT
This sequence comes from Palaemon carinicauda, assembly GCF_036898095.1. NCBI lineage: Eukaryota > Metazoa > Arthropoda > Malacostraca > Decapoda > Palaemonidae > Palaemon > Palaemon carinicauda. Next base: position 87,482,549 of record NC_090734.1, read on the forward strand.
AAACAAACGGGCGCCATTGCTAAATGACGTCACGTCCGTCCTCATCCTGAGGCCAGCTCCTTGCTAATCTCCATGATACAGCAGGACAGGGCGGAGCCTGAAAGGCTGGACTAGAATAGACGGGAGGGTCCATCAGGACGTCATGGCTATCTCACCTAAAAATAGCTTTTTCGCTTCGCTCAAAATCCGTTTTTTGGGCTCAAGCCATGACTTCCTGATGGAAGTGTACCAGAGAATTAATGTATCGTGGAAAGTTTCCCCTTTTTAAGTAAGTGCCAAGGGCTCCGAATAGAGGTATGTAATGTGTCCTCGTTAGAGTTTCCTTGGGGATCCAGCTTCCTGCCCCCCTGGCAGAGAAGTCCCGGCGGATCATACCAAAATCTGAAGTGATCATTGAAGGGCTACTCACCCTGCGGAGAGTTCGTGCAGGACCCGGAGACAAGACAGAAGGTTAATATTCGGTTAGGAATATTCTCAAGTATAAACAAGTGATAATCAATCACTACACTCCATGAAGGAGAGATCAATCTGGCATCGAAGGCAGGACGAAGGTAAGTATTCAAGTAGGAATATTACACAGCATGAGTGAGTATATAATACAGGTAAATTTATATTATTCTTCTCATTCCAAAGGAAAGGGGTAAATGAAACTATGACAATCATGTATTTCATAATAATGATAGGAGCGGAGAGAGACGCACACGTAATAAAATAGACATTTTATTTCATAGATTGCAGATTATAGTGATAACAATTGCAATAAAAGGTGTAAAGTTAATTTACAATAATAAGAATAATGTACATAGAAAAAAAAGACTTCAATCTTGAATCTGAAAGAAATTTAACTTTTAGAAACACAAGTTCCGGAGGAACGTCAGTCTTTTTCAAAGAAAAACACATCATGCCCTAGGGCATGTGGCACTCATGTGAAGTCTATGACATTTCACCATGATAAGAACAGTCTATTAGAAACACTAAGTGTCCATGAAGTCACTATGTATCACACAAGGGTCAACACAGGCACCCGTAGAGTTAAAGTCCCAAGTATCTCGCTGTTCTATGCAGAGTTAAACGGCAGGTTTCATAACACTACCTGCGGCTACCACAAAATGTTTAACTTCATGCACTTGCTTCGCGTAGTGCTTGAAGAAAACGTGCGGCGATTTCCACCCTGTGAAGTTCTTGAGGCTTTCGAAATCCATGCTCTGGAAGAAATTAAGAGAAAACGCGACTTTTCTAGGATCATGACCTGCGGGTGTACTGTCAGGATCCGCTCTGCGAATGAAGTAGGTGATTTTCGCTCTTAGTTGTTTCAGTGACAGGTCGCTACCCGATGTTTCTCCTTTGAAGAGTTGACCTCCACCGAAGTCTGAAGTTCTTCGAAGATAGACCTTAAGACTCTCCACTGGGCATAGAGAGACATCTTTCTCCAGGGGGCAGATTCTCCAAGGGCCCCATCTCTTGGTGGGTAATTCATTCTTTGCGAGAAACGTCGGATCAGGGAAGAGAGTAAGTTCTCCTGTATCTGCGAACAGGATATGACCCTCGTCTCTTGACAATGCCACTATTTCGCTGACTCGGGCTCCCGAGGCGAGAGCAAAAAGGAAGATAACTTTTTGAGTCAGGTCCTTGAGAGGGCACGAATCGTTGTCCAGGTTAGAGGCAAAATGGAGCACCTTGTCCAGGGACCAGGAGACAGGTTTTGGCGGAGGTGCTGGGCGTAGTCTAGCGCATGCCTTTGGCAGTTTATTGAAGATATCGCTGGACAGATCAATCTGGAAAGCGTACAGTAGTGGTCTAGTCAAAGCCGATTTGCAGGTGGAAATTGTGTTGGCCGCTTAGCCTTGTCCATGAAGGTGAATGAAGAAGGACATGCAAAAATCAATGGTAATTTCCGTAGGGTTTTTTGCTTTGACGAACGAGACCCAATTTCTCCAGGAAGATTCGTATTGCCGTAGTGTGGATTCGGTTTTGTATTCCTCGAGGAAGTCTAGACTTTTCTTCGAGATCCCAAACCTTTTCTTTGCGGCCAGGGAGAGAAAATCATGAGATGAAGGTCCCTGACTTTCAGTGATGAAGCGAAGACAGTCGACTTCTGTACTTGTCGAGAGAGAACTGGGCCCGGGAGGGGGATCAGCGTGGGCTGCAGCTCCAGGACCAGGGGGTACCAATTGCTCCGGGGCCACTTGGGAGCCACTAGGGCCGCTTTCCCTTTGAAGGTTCTCAGTTTGGAGAGGACTTTCAGCAGAAGGTTGGGGGGAGGGAACAGGTATATCCTTGACCATCTGTTCCAATCCAGTGACATGGCATCCACTGCTTTTGCCTTGGGGTCCTCGTACGGGGCCACATATCGAGGAAGTTGATTGTTGTCGCTCGTTGCGAAGAGATCGATCTGAAGTTCCGGGACTTGGCGAGCGATGAAGGAGAATAATCTTGCGTCTAGAGACCATTCCGACTATATTGGGCTTGTCCGTGATAGAGCGTCTGCCGTCACGTTGCGGAATCCTTGTAGGTGAACTGCAGACAGGTGCCATTTCTTCTTTTCTGCCAGACGAAAGATTGGAAGAAGTACCTGATTTATCTGGGGCGATCTCGAGCCCTGACGATTGAGACATCTGACTACCACTGAGTTGTCCAGAGTCAGATGGACGTGGATCGAGGGAGGCGGGGAGAGTTACTTCAGGGTAAGAAGAACCGCCATGGCCTCCAAGATGTTGATGTGAAACGTCTTGAATATGGGAGACCATGTTCCCTGAACCTGTCGTTGGTGGGAGTGACCTCCCCAACCCTCCAGTGATGCGTCCGTGTGGATGTTGAGCGATAGAGGCTGGTGTTGAAGAGGAATGGACCTTTTCAGGGCCTTTGCTTCCGACCACGGCTTTAATAGTAAGTGAAGTCTGTTTGGGAGCCGTCTCTTAAGGTCTCTTCGAGTGATGGATGCGGAACGTCTCCAGACTCCCGCGGCATCCTTTACCTGTGCGCGAAGCACTGGGTTTGTCACAGAGGCGAACTGTAGAGAGCCTAGAACTTGTTCCTGCTGTCATCTTGAGATCCGTTTGGATTTCAGCAGTCTTCTGACAGACCCTGCTATTTCCTTCCTTTTCTTCTCCGGGATGGAAAGGCGGTGTGACTGAAGATCCCAATGGATTCCCAACCATTGGAACTTCTGAGCTGGAGAGAGGCAAGATTTCTCGGCGTTTATCTTGAATCCCAGATGTTTTAGGAACTGGGTGACTTTGTTGCAGGCTCTTATCTTGAATCCCAGATGTTCTAGGAACTGGGTGACTTTGTTGCAGGCTCTTACACAATCTTTGGGCGATGTCGCCCAGACCAGCCAGTCGTCTAGGTAAGCCATCACTTGGACGCCGCGAAGGCGGAGCTGTTAGACAATGGCGTCTGCCAGCTTGGTGAAGATCCGTGGAGCCACGTTGAGCCCGAAGGGCATGGCCCTGAAGGCGTAACTTTTCCTTTGGAGTCGAAATCCTAGGTAGGAGGAAGCGTGATGATTCATTGGAACATGCCAGTAGGCATCCGCCAGGTCTATGGAGACCGTGTAGGCCCCTTGAGAGTGAAGGGTCCTTATTTGTTGGAGAGTCAGCATCTTGAACTTGTTGTTCGCAATGAACTTGTTGAGGGGGGACAATTCCAGAATGACTCTGAGTTTGTCGGAGTCCTTCTTGGGAATGCAAAATAGTCTCCCTTGGAACCTGGCAGACTTTACCCTCCTGATCACCTTCATGTTCAAGAGTTCGTGGATGTATTCTTCCAGGAGGGGGGTTGGCTGTTGGAAGAATTGCTGGAAGGCTGGGGGTGGTTTCATCCAGCTCCAGCCTAGTCCCCTCTTGACGATGCTGTGTGCCCAGGGATCGAAGGTCCAACAATCCTGGAATTGGCGGAGTCTTCCTCCCACCGGAAGCACTTCATTGCTTCTGGTGTCCCGAAGGTTTGCCACCTCGGCCGCTAGCTCCCCTTCCTCCTCTGCCTCTGGAGGGGCGGCGAGACGAATCTCTGCCGGAACCTCTGCTTGAGCCCCTACCTCTGGGACGAAAGATAGTAGCATGCTGCTCGAATGCAGGGGTAAAGACCAGTGACTGCGACACCACCGGCTGGGTGACCAACTGAAAGGTCTGCTGTGGCTGTGCTGGCACTTGGGGAGTAGCGGAACCCGGAAACTGCCGTCTCTGTTGACGTTGCTGGGGTTTCGGTTTCTGGGACTTCCTCTTAGGTTGAGGGCCATCGTCCTGAGAGGATTTCCTTTTCTTTGACATGCCCCACTTGTGGAGAAGGTTCCTGTTCTCCGTGGCGGCCTTGTCGGTAATCTCTTTCACCAGGGAAGAGGGAAAGAGATATTTAACCCAGATATTGGAGGAAATCAGCCTCCGGGATTCGTGTTTTACCGTCGCGCTGGCAAACACAAATTCACGACAGGCTCTGCGAGCCCTAGTGAAGCTGTACAGGTCCTTAGTGACCGTTGCCAAATGTGTTTTGGCTAGGACCATGTAGAAGTCCTGGACTCTAGTGTCTCCGGCCATAAGTTCGAGCTGTACCTGGAGGCAAGCCTCTCCTTGGTATCCTGTTCCCTACGAAGGAGGTGATCATTTAGCCTTGGGATGTCCTCATTGAACTGACGACCGGCTACGTCAGGCTCTAATTTCCCCACCGTGAAGGTTGACTGAATGTCTTTCCAGTGTCTATCATCAGGGGGAGTAGTCAGGGAGAAGGCCCTGCACTCCTCCAGTACAGGGCAAGGTTTCCCTTCTTCCACTGCTTTCAAGACCGCAGTGAAGGCCTTTTCTATAAAGGGGAAGGTCGCATCATTCGGCGCAACGAAGGTTGGGTGCTTCTTGCTGAGCGCCGGCATCTTGGAGTTGGTGAAACCCCTACTCTCCACCGCACTGCCTAGCATAGCCTGGGCCTTCGCGAGATCGCACGATTACTTCCTTTTGTTCGGTCTCTTTCTTTGAGGCTGGTTCGGACCTGAGCCGTAACAGTCCGGATAAGCCTCGAAATTCGGGAAGAATTCAACTTCTTCCAACAAGATCAAGCCAACCTTCTCACTGATGAAGATCTTACCAGTCGTGATCGGTATATGCTCGGCATACCTCCATGGGTTAGTATCCGAGCAAGAGGGGAGGTCCTTAACCGAAATCCGTTTCGGTTGTTTAAAACTTACTAGGGTAGACCTGAATTGCTCCTGGGTCTCACAAAGTTTTCTTTCCATGAGGGCTTCAAGCATCTTGAAGACCTCCTGAGTGCCTGATGGAAGAGGGTCCGGGGTGGCAGAAGTCGAAGGAACAGGTTCCTCGGCCGGTGCAGGAGTCGATGCGGGAGTAGGAGTGGGAGCGACCTCATGCTCCGAATCAGGGTATTCCACCTGATCTTCCTCATAGTCGAGCTCCTCGCCCATGAGGTTCCTCTCCGTCCCTTCCGACACTTCCGACATACGTTCCACATTATCGGAATCTAAGTGGCACTCATGCATGGACTGGGCCATGACAATATCAGGTTCCACCACGATCTGGACGGTGGGGATCTGATCACTGGGGACCACGGAGTCTTTAGATGCCTTTGGAAACAGCAATGCCCTCAAATCTTTGCTGGCGAGATACGGTCCGGTGGTGTTCTTCTGGAAGCCAAGCACCCACTTGCATAGCTTCTCTCGAGCGTTGTCCCTTGCCTCCGCTGAAGGAGGATCGTCGAACGCTTCGACCAGACGACTCTTGCAGACTGTACAGTGCTGCGGGTCCCAGTATTTCAGGTCGCCTTTCTTGGCGGCGCAGGGGCGTGGGTCCGGCACGCCTTGTGCCCGTAGAAGTCCGGGCACTGTACTCTGCAAAAGTTGCTTTCGCACTTCATATACTCCTCCTGTAAAAGAAAGAGATCATGAGTACATGGAAGGCATAAGAATGACTTACATTACTCTAAAATTAAGATAACTTAATCTAAGTTTTTAAGCCTTAAAACGATTCATAAGGCATTATAATGCCTGATAGTAGAGAGTGGGAAAGGAAGTAGATAGACACATACTTGTGAATCCCGCCCAGTCGGTTACCGTAACCTTATCAGTAGGCAATTTCTTTTGTGGCCGAAGGTCACAAAACGGAAATCCATATGGATAAGCCCTGGTGGGTAGAAGCTAAGCCTCTAACAGAAATTGCCCGCGAGGTGTATCAGGGACTGAGACCACTCAGATCCCTGGAGTAGAAGGGGAATAGGAAAAAACCCCTTATTAGATAAAGGTTCCGGCAATCGGCTGCACTAAGACACACAGAGTATGCTGGAATATTGTAATGTGCAATCAAACAGCATAGCCACAGATCTAGATGGTAAGACAATACCTATATATAGAAGTGGCTAAGCCATCTGGCTTCAGTATGTTGACTGTTGGCATGTTGTCGGTAGGTATGAGAAGGGGTGCATGTCCCTTAACGTCTCAGGAGGGTGCCGGCAGACCGACGGGACGCCGGAGGCCGGGTCCAGCAGGGTGGAAGGCATCAAGACAGACATATTGAGTATCTAAAATATAATACCATCGTGGCGACCGCCGGCACAGCGGCGGATCGCCGGCAGGAGACGGCGGCTCCGGCTGCCGAAGGCTGACGGCCTGGTGAGGTTGGATCAATTCATAAGATAGATATGAATATGGTTGTATGCCTAGACCGCTGGCAATCAATGCCGGCATGCCGGTGGCCGGCTACGAAGGTCGGCCAGCTGTTACTAGGTAAAAGGAGGGGTGGGACGTCGGCCGTATGCCGACGGAAGACGGAAGCCTCCGGCATACGGAAGGCTGACGTCTTAGAGGGGGAGGGGGCATCTTTTGAAAGAATGTCACCAAAGGTAAGGCAGTATCGCCGGCAGTAGAGGCGGCAAGGTACCGGCACCAAGATAGATGGAGAGAAAGGTAAGGAGGGATGGGAGGGGTAAGACCACATACCCCTCCGGCATCCCTCCGGAGAGAGTGCACTCATGATAGGAGTAGTTACTCATAGCATCCGGCGGCAGGGGCCGGCAGTCAGCCGGGTGCCTGGGGTAACCCAAGGGAGGGTTAGAGGGCAATCAAGAGGGGGAAACCCCCGCCGGCCGGACCGCTGCCGGCGACTACCCCCATAGAACGCTATGAAGGGTATGTGTACCCTATCGGCCAGCTCAGCAGGAGAACAAGTTAGCCCTACCACTCCACCCAAGGGAGGAGTTGTAGGACTAAGGACAGATGTGTATAGGCAAGCCTACACCAAAGGGATAGGTGGAGAGGGAGAAGATGAGGGGGTCTTTCATAGTGGAGGCTCTGTACAAGAACGGCCACCAAGGAGAGGGAGAACGCTCCCTAACCTAGGTTAGGTAACCAAAATGAGATTGGTACAGGAGTACCGTCTTAAACTATAAAAGTACAGAACTAGCCCCCAGAGCCTAACCTAGAGAAAGAGGGTTAACTCCTAGGCTAGGTAGGCTGAAAGACACATCCCTAGTTGCAGGGAGGGAGGAGTAACCCAATCAGATGCAACTGAGGAAAGGCAGAGCCGTTCCTTATTTCTCGGTCGCAACCCTAAGGGGGGATCATTCCCTTAGGATAGACAGAGAAGCGATAAATACTCTGATTGTAGACAAGATTCCCCTATATAGAAGGGGAAGCATGGTCACACAGAGGGAATGCCCACAGGCAGGGGATTAGGGAGCATATAGGGGTTCCTACATTTTGGTTAGGTTGGAAAGATACGCAATCAACCCGGTTCCCTATATGGTCCCCGAAGGCAAAAACACTTACATCACAGTTAACAGTATGTTTAATAATGCCACACTCTTCATAACTTAACCTAGGATCACTGGTATATATCATGCATGAACACAAGTGCTAGGCTATCTAGCCTAGGGGCTAAGCTAGCGATCTAGTATGGGGTCGAACGACGACCGAGTAGATGAGCGCTAAAACACGATATAAGTAATTCCTATCTATGAAGACTAAATAACTAATAATATAAATTAGTTAAGAGACCGGATAATGCGGTTCTGGCTAGCTAAATAAGGCATGCAATAGAACAGCGACGCCATAAATGGCACGTTCGGGATCGGCACAGCTCCGCCACAAAAGACAATATTTTACGAAAAGTAGGAGTTACTTTACGGCTAGAGCTTATTTAAACAATACTGGGACCTGGTACTCAACTTTCCAGAAGAAGTCGAGGCTGAAGGTAACGACATAACGGCAATGTAAGTCGATGAAAATCGCACAAAGGGAAATCTGACAAAAGCAAGGGGCTACAGGCTGAAGGATGAAGACGGACGTGACGTCATTTAGCAATGGCGCCCGTTTGTTTACGTTTCGAGTACCAAAAGCAGCCACGGACGAGTGTAACTGTGTAACGGCTCCCCAGTTATTCTCCACCTTTCCATATCGAAGTGTTAACTCTATATGGGGTACAGATAGCTATGGTGGGCGTGTTAATACATATGTCCCCTGTTGATATACAATATGCTAGAGGGAAACCTTAAGGGTACTCACACCAGAAGTTAAAATTCTGTGATAACCTGTAGTTTAATTCTCTGGGAATATCCCTGTAGTTAAATATACCCAAGGAAGCTACTGAAGGAACCTTCCATCAGGACGTCATGGCTTGAGCCCAAAAAAGAAGCTTTCTACTGATTATCAGGATGAGAATTCAACGGAATTACAAAGATTTAGTTTTTGATAAAATAAATAAATATATATATATATATTATATACATATTATATATATATAATATATATACATATATATATATATATATATCTATATCTATATATATATATATATATATACATATATATATATATATATCTATATATATATATATATATATATGTATATATATATAGATATATATATCTATATATATATATATATATATATAGATATATATATCTATATATATATATATATATATATATTATCTGAAGCTTTAGAAAACGCTAAGATAGTAAAATCTTTAGTCCACTGAAATAGAAGTCATGTTTATATGTTTTCTTAATCATGAAATGTTTAGAAGAAAGAAGGTTATTCGGATAAGGATGGTTATTTGTCGTTAAACGATTGAAATATTTCGTATGCAGAGAAATGAATAGAATTTTGTAGAATACTTATATATACATAATTACGATGCGTTTATGGTATTTTGGTTACTTCTACCATTATTATTATTATTATTATTATTATTATTATTATTATTATTATTATTATTATTATTATTATTATTATTATTTATTATTATTATTATTATTATTGGTAATTCTGACGTTATTACTCCATTCTTCTTTATCTTTTTAAATCACCCACTGATAGATCAAATGAATTCAGTTTAATCTTAATATTAATATAACTCATAACATTTAAAACTGTATGCTTCACAAGCCTGGGACCTTTATTCATATTGGCCATTCATTGCAATAAAACAACAATATTTTCCTGTAAGTGGAGAATTTTTCTTAAGCAGATATACGTAGTTACTCAGTCTCCCGGAGAGAGAGAGAGAGAGAGAGAGAGAGAGAGAGAGAGAGAGAGAGAGCCACTCATTCGGTATAAAAGTCCATAAAGTGGGTGACTATGTCCTTGCAAGATTTTCCGGTAAACTTGTAACAAAGAAAAATTAATTTTGCGCGAATTTCTTCAAACGAAGAAAAAGTCGTTTTCTTTCATCAGGAGAAAAAATCAGGAACTTTGTCTAAGAGATTGATGGTCTTTCTCATTTTGACTGTTGGCTTTTTATTTCCTCGTCGATAGTGAGAGATTAAGAGAGTTAGGGCGATTATAAAATATAGCTTTTCCCATTATCAACCATAATAATTTAATACTTTTCTCGTTTTTTTAACCCGGGATTCTAAAGCGGAAAAAGTTCTTGTCATCGTGTAGGCGTTTCTTCATATACCAAAATATTTAAAAGAAATATATGTATAAGTGGTCACAAAACTAAAGGTTAATAGTGAAAGGGTAACGAAGATGTTTTCTCATCCTAATTCATTACAGTAGATGTAACATTTTCTCCGCAGCGTTGACATGCTCACCGATTGGTGACCACTAACTGCATGCAAAAGAAAGAAATGGACATGTGCATGACATATAAAGATAATGAGGGATAATAAATGGACATTAAGAACAACATAAAGAATCCTTAGAGAATGCAAAAGAAACATGGAAAGGAAGCGAATACGAATGATTGACGAACTATAAATATTGCCGGTCATATAAAGACCATGTACAGATGGGAGTGAAAGGACATATTGTAGGCGTTTGCCCTGCAATGGACTAGTTACAGCAGATTATATATATATATATATATATATATATATATGTGTGTGTGTGTGTGTGTGATAGTGTGTGTGTGTGTCTGTTTGTGCGCTTGTATGTGTATATTCATAAGTTGTAACTAGTCCATTTCAGGACAAAGACCTCATATATGACCCTCTACTTTCGCATGTGTATGGTCTTTCTAAACTCGAAAGTTTTATTAGCTCGTCAATCAAGTCTTTTCTTTCTTCCACCGTTTCTTTTGTTATCTCTAGGGACTCCCTCCGTTATTCTTAACTTCCATCTATTGTCTATCATTATATATACTCTATACACACACACACACACCACACATATATATATATATATATATATACCTGGCGCCGAATTATAATCCAGAAAAATTTTATATATTTCTTGAAACATATCAAAGTTTATTTTTTTTTTCATGTTGGTATACTAAAATATTGTTACCATTATTCAATGTCTCTGCACTTTCATTAGATATTATCTTAGTTTTACTCTTATTCATTTTCACTTCAACGTTTCTGCTTTTTAATTCAAATCTATCGTTTTTTAGAATTCCTTCAATGATTAACCAAGCACAACTGTCATCTGCAAATTTCAAGTTGGTAAGGTATTTCCCATTAATATTATTTCTCATATTTTACTGATCTAAATTCATAAAAAAACATCTTCTAGTCATGCTGAGAATAATTTTGCAGAGATGGTGCCTCCTTGTCTAACTCCTCTTCGTGATTGTGATGGTTTTCACTGTTTTTGTGTAGTTTTGGACCATTGCAGTAGTAGTATAGATGTCTTCAAGTATTTTAATTTACTATTCATTTATTCCATATCTTTAAAGGACTTTCATTACTGATGAGATGAGTTATTGACAAATTCTAAAGCTTTTTCATAGTCTATAAATGCCATGACGATTATCGGGAATATTACGTCGGCAACAAGGAACCACCAATGGTATTTGGCGATTCCAAACGATAATGTAAGTCTCACAGATTTGGCTGGGGATATGAGATATTTTGGCAGCTGCCAGATGGACATCAGAAGACTTAGAATGTTGTGCCCCCAGCGAATGATACTGGCTGGTGGGGAACTCAACCACCAGTCTCAACCAAAAACTACAGATCAGTACCTGCATCATATAAAAAGAAAATATTAATGATAGGCAAGGCCAATGCTACAAGTGATGGTCTACTTGCCAGTTTTTGGACACTGACATATGGTCCGTAAAATTCTTCACAGCAGCCCCGAATCTGGAGTGGTAGTAGCATAATTGCAGCTAGTGGCTGTAGAGTTCGTGTGTGGGGGCGTGAGCCAGGGGCCGCATATGTCTGTGGTAGGCAACTTTGTTGCTGCTGCAACATGTCACAGAGCCGGTGTCTGTATCCTACTACATTTACGCATGCTTTGGTTGATGTTGAATAGCTCTCCTATTCGTCACCACTAGGAGAGTTGAAGAAGGTCTGGAAAGTAGTGAAGATGCTGCCCATAAGAACGTCGACTTTGGTAATCAGGTATTGATATCTGGGATAGCAGTACATAAAGGTTCAGGTAGATGGGTCACCCCAAAGGACACAAGTAGGCTCACTTATCGAGGAGAGCCGTCTACTTACTGTTGCATGTGAGCGATATTGGTCATTTCCCCGAGGCCTTGTGAAGCCATTTGATTCCCAACTGTTCTTGAAAGAACTAAAAAGGTTGGGTATCACGTGTGGCTAGGGATCGTGATTATTTCCTCCAGGAGATATGTTTTGAGGGAGTCATACTCTATTTGGTCGTCCTTTTCGTTGCAAAGCCAATCAGAGATTTCTAGGAATATCTTCTAGGGTGCCCTCGAGGACATAGTTCGCTTTGTCGCTTGAGCAAATCACGCCCTTGATACGAAACTGGACTTCAGTGCGCTGAAATCAGGAAAACGCTCCTCAGCTGGCGATGGTTGGAGGTTTCATTGATGCAGCATGGATAGAAGAGTCATGTTCGGTAGGCAGTATCATTAAAGAGTTAAGCACAGTGGTGATCAGAATGGTGGTAAGACAAGCGATGACTGGATCTTAACAGAACGACAGGCAGGAGATGACTTTTATCAACGAGATATAAGAAGCTTATATACAAAAGGTTGCCGATAACAATGACATAAAAATTTAAACAAATATGAAACAAGTATGGTAAACTTATAAAGGGGTATTTCTATTATCAGAAAGACAGAGAAAGCAAGAGCAAACGCATTGCAATGCATGAGCGTATATGAAATAGACGTGCATTACACTCTTATATGATAGAGAAGATATTAAATGTGTGTGGGAGAGAGAGAGAGAGAGAGAGATTTACCTAGTATAACTGCATCTTAATAGCTTGGAAATCTTCTTACTTTCTCGTAATTCTTAGCAAGCCTTCAATCCAAGTTGGGAAGAATGTAATGGTCTTCAATTCTGATAAGATCTACAGCGTTATTGTACTTTTGAATTACTCAAAAAACAAAAATGACGGAGGAAAAAAAAAAGAACATTGATATTTTTTCAATACATAACCGTTTCAGCATATATAAGTAATATATCGTGGTATTCTTTATAACAGAAATACATACTAGA
>NC_090734.1:87503008-87505508 GCF_036898095.1 Palaemon carinicauda
CGAAATTGTGGGTTATTTCCCAACTGGTGTCACATCTGCACAGTACAGCGCTTTCCTTTTTTATATAAATTCGTTTATTTCATAATTTGCATCCGAAATCATTGTAACTTAACTTTCCCATCACCATTGAGGTAGAATATAATATATGTTTTCTATTGAAAGATTTCCCCTCATCATACACATATACATATACCAAGGCACTTCCCCAATTTTGGGGGGCAGCAGACATCAAGCAAATGAAACAAAAATAGGGGACCTCTCCTCTCTACGTTCCTCCCAGCCTGACAAGGAACTCGACCGAGTTCAGCTGGTACCACAGCACACCCTCCCCCGTTATCCACAACAGATGAAGCTTCATAACGCTGAATCCCGAACTGCTGCTACCTCCGCGGTCATCTAAGGCACCGGAGGAAGCAGCAGGGCCTACCGGAACAATCGTTCACCATTCATTCCTATTTCTAGCACGTCTCTTGCCTCTCTCACATCTATCCTCTTATCACCCAGAGCTTTCTTCACTCCATCCATCCACCTAAACCTTGGCCTTCCTCTTGTACTTCTACCATCAACTCTTGCATTCATCACCTTCTTTAGCAGACAGCAATTTTCCATTCTCTCAACATGGCCAAACCACCTCAACACATTTATATCCATTCTAGCTGCAAACTCATTTCTGATACCCGTTTTCACCCTCACCACTTCGTTCCAAACCCTATCTACTTGAGATACACCAGCCATACTCCTCAGACACTTCATCTCATACATATTCAATTTGTGTCTCTCTGTCACTTTTATTCCCCACAACTCCGATCCATACATCACAGTTGGTACAATCACTTTCTCATATAGAACTCTCTGTACATTCATGCCCAACCCTCTATTTTTTACTACTCCCTTAACTGCCCCCAACACTTTGCACCCTTCATTCACTCTCTGACGTACATCTGCTTCCATTCCACCATTAGCTGCAACAATAGACCCCAAGTACATAAACTGATCATTCTCCTCAAGTAACTCTCAATTCAACATGACATTCAACCTTGCACCACCTTCCCTTCTCGTAAATCTCATAACCTTACTTTTACCCACATTAACTATCAACTTCCTTCTCTCACACACCCTTCCAAATTCTGTCACTAATCGGCCAAGCTTCTCTTCCGCGTCTGCAACCAGTACAGTATCATCCGCAAACAACAACTGATTTACCTCCCATCTATGGTCATTCTCGTCTACAAGTTCCATTCCTCGCCCAAGTACTCAAGCATTCACCTCTCTCCCCACTCCATCAACATACAAGTTAAACAACCACGGCGACATCACACATCCCTTTCTCAGCCCCACTCTCACCGAAAACCAATCGCTCACTTCATTTCCTATCATAACACATGCTTTATTACCTTTGTAGAAACTTTTCACTGCTTGCAACAGCCTTCCACTATACCCATATAACCTCATCACATTCCACATTCCTTCCCTATCAACTCTATTATACGCTTTCACCAGATCCATAAACGCAACATACACCTCCTTTCCTTTTGCTAAATATTTCTCGCATATCTGCCTAACTGTAAAAATCTGATTCATACAACCCCTACCTCTTCTAAAACCACCCTGTACTTCTAAGATTGCATTTTGTGTTTTATCCCTAATCCTATTAATCAGTACTCTACCATACACTTTCCCAACTACACTCAAGAAACTAATACCCCTTGAATTACAACACTCATGCACATATCCCTTACCCTTTTATTGTGGTACAATACACGCACAAACCCAATCTTCGGGTACCATTGACCAACACAAAGCACATAATAAATAATCTCACCAACCATTCAAGTACAGTCACACCCCCTTCCTTCAACATCTCAGCTCTCACACCATCCATTCCAGATACTTTTCATACTTCTCTACACTATTATTCTGCAGCCATTGTTCAAAAGCCCTCTTTTTCTCTTCCACTTTTACCTTCACTCCTTCATTTCACCATTCACTGCCCTTCCTCATGCTGCCTCCAACAACCTTCTTGCCACACACATCACTTGCAATCCCATCAAAAGTTTCTTTTACTAACTTCCACTCCTCCTCTAAATTACCAGTTTCTCTTACTTTCACTTCGTCATATGCCATTTTCAACCTTTCTTGATATTTACTTTTTACCCCTAGTTTTATTAGCTCTTCAACCCTCACTAGCTCCCTTTTACATCCACCTACTCTAAAATTTTCCTTCCACCAAAAAATGATCAGACAAACCGTTAGCCATACCCCTAAACACGTGCACGTCTTTCAATCTTCCAAACATTCTTTTAGTTATCAACACATAGTCCATTAATGCCCTTTCTACTACTCTTCCATTTGTCACTCTTGCCCATGTATACTAATTTTTATCTTTCTTTATAAAAAAGCTAGCACTTATTATCATCTCTTGTTCAACACACATATCTACCAGTCTCTCACCACTCTCATTTTCACCTGGTATGCCATACTTCCCAATGACACCTTCTAC
>NC_090734.1:87515508-87518008 GCF_036898095.1 Palaemon carinicauda
ATAGATCCAGAGTACCAAGCATTTAGAATATCCTGCATATCCCACCATTGAAAAGATATTGCCCTTTACGACTCCAACGCCACTCGAGTCTGTGACATCAGAACTGGTAGACCAGGACTATGGAAATCTGCTCCCATGCACTGAGAGGTGTTTAATTTTATCCATGGTCTCTCATATCCCTTGCACCGATCAACTGCACAGCTACTGAAGGAATGGGTTTCCTCCTGTACTTCATGCTAAGCTTCATCAGTACCTTCATTGACACAAGACTTCAGGAGTAGGGCCCTTTCATCAAAATCAGTATCGTTTTGCTCACGTTCATGTAAACGCAGAAGATTCCTTATTCATATCACAAGGACATTGTTACATGTTTACAGTTATTGACGGCTCCACTCATTGCATTAAAGCCAAACCCATGTAAACTGCAATACCTGCCCTATGGAAATATGGTTTACTCTCAGGGTAGATTGCTAGATGTGGTAGTTTTGAGCATTTTACTTCTGACAGGGAAAATCTCCTTGGAATCATGCTACATCAGAGAACCTCATTCAACCTTGCTACCAACGGAATGGTTGAACGTTTGCATTGCACCCTCATTGGAGCTCCGATGTCCCGCTGCAATAACTCCAATTGGTTTACTCAGCTTCCTTGCGTCCTCCTTTAAAATGAAAAACCCTTTTTAAGCAGCTGAAGCGATGTTTGGCGACTCGTTGGTCATCACTGATGATCTTTTTCCCATCTCTGACAATCTCCCGCACCTACGTCACTTTGTTGTATAATTTACTCCATGGCGCAGTACTTATAAGCCTCGAGGAAGCCATCACTGACACTCCCTTACCTCGGCCCTTTTGTCGTAATCTGTCGCACGCCAAGGGCTTTCCTAATAAATATTTGGGGTGAAGAAGACTGGGTCTCTATTGATAACCAAAAACCTGTGTACCTCCTGCAATATGACCCACTTACTGTGGACCTTTGAAGAGCAGGGTGCCCTTTTTAAGCGGGGTATCCATTTACCACATGTGTTTCATAGACGCTCATACAATGTAATGCTATTACATCTCACACTCTCCCACACTGATGATAAACCAACTCGTTTAAATTTACCATCACATGCTTTATATTGTTTGAGTTTTTGTTATATTCTTGCTAGCAATTAATTGTATATTTAGTTGTTGTCTGTTGAATAAAGATTTTTAATTCACATCGCTTCTCTGTTACAACCTAATAGTTATGGTGCCACAATACCAATCTCTTAAGTATTTACATTCCATAGCAGCCTATATCCTTCCAATGCTACCTCTCTTGTTAACCTTTCGAACGTTTTATCCTTTTTGATTTAATACTAACATCGCTGACTTCTGCAGACTGGTGCTATTTTTTTTTTCTTTTTTTTCAAAAAATGTGTCCCTTTTTTTGGTGTTTTGTATTATATATTTAATAATATTAGGGGAGATTATACCATCTAAATATATCAGGGCTTATATTCCATTGTTTCTAATCTGTGGTATTAACTTAATCTTTATTATTATTAACTTTAAATGTAACAATTACGGATATTTTTGAGCCAAATATGTCCCTTATCTTATATTTCCTTCCATCTCAATCCTCTATGTATATCCAACATGACTTTTGAATTATCATTTTACCTTTATCGTTTAATTTATATATCATCATGGCATCATCTCTGCATGACATTTTACACATATATTTAATACAGTCTTTCGGGCGTATTTTATCAAAAAATTCCACAACATCCTCAAACCTTATATATGTCGAGATCCTCAAGTGATTATTGTAATCTATACCAGCACTCATTGTATTTAGGTGATCTTTTGTTGGTGTACCTTCATCACTCCACACAGAAATCTTCTAACCTTGTCATTAATTTGATCCCTGATTTTTATCAAATTTGGTTAATCGAACATTTTACTATCTGTGTTTGTAATTAATAGCGCTTTTATAGCTTAGCTGGTAATAATAATAATAATAATAATAATAATAATAATAATGATAATAATAATAATAATAATAATAATAATAATAATAATAATAATAATAATAATAATATTTGGGTAGTAGACCTCTTTAAAGCAAGTTTTGTTGAAAATAATGGCTGCCTCTTTTGAATTGATCTTATACTCCGTCTTCTCAATTGCCCTTCTTATCTTCTTTTCAGGATTACTGCATACAGTCAGTAACTCAGCAAAAGTCATCCTTCATGGTGGGTAGTAAAATTCAAGGAAAGTGGCCACTGAAAAATTTCAGTGCAGTAGTTAACCCTTGAGAGTGTGTTCGGTAATCTTGATGTTGTCAGGTGTATGAGGACAGAAGAGAGTATGTAAAGAATAGGTGAAACTATTCAGTGTATGTGTATGCAAAGGGAAAATGAACCGTAACCAGAGAGAAGGATCTAATGCAGCACTGTCTGGCCGGTCAAAGGACTCCATAACTCTCATATGGTAGTATCTCAACGGGTGGCTTGTGTCCTGGATAACCTACT
>NC_090734.1:87523008-87535508 GCF_036898095.1 Palaemon carinicauda
TGAACAATGCATAAGTGAATCAAGTTGGGCTTCTGGCAATTTATCTGCCGATAAAGTTTTAGATATGATGTCTAGAATGAATATGTCTGATGGGAAACCCCCCCTCCCCCTCTAAAATATGGAATCTTTTTACTGGTGAGGAGAAAAGATAAATTTGCTTTCAATTAATTTCTTAATCAATTTAATAATGTCATTAATAATGTCATTGGGTCTAGGAAAAATCTATCCGAATCTGCCAAAATATATATTTACATGGGTACCTTAGAGCCTATGCCATTAGGGTAGTTAAGCATTTGACTATTTCTGACAGTAACTACTACTTGGCAATTGAAATGTTAAAGGAAGAATTCCTTGAGGTAAATTATATTGTTGACGAGACTTTTAAGTACATTTTGATTGCTGTACGAAGTGCTGAATATGATCAAGAATTCTCGTCAGTGAAAGTTTACCTTAACGAAATCAAGTTCTATCTGCACGAATTGAAAGCACATAATATTGATTTATTGGAGGTGAGGTCCTCTGGGCATAAATGTGTGAGTCGTATAGTATTTAATATACTCCCCATGCCAGTAAAGAGAGAGTTGGTTCATATACTGAATACCAGCTATCCTATTATATCTGACATTCTCTCTAATTATAATGAAATTATCAAAACTTTAACTAAAACTGTTTCCAATAGGAAAAAACTTTCATTAAAACCTCTAGTAAACCTAGTTCTATTAGTTCATTTAAAGCTAAAGAAAATGAGGAAGTTATAAGCACGATTCAAAATTTCAAACTAGCAAATTAAGTAACTGGATTCATTTGTAAATTGTGTGCAGCTGAAGTTAATACTTTGGGAAAATGTGTTGACTATAACAATTAAAATGGTAAATTGGCCAGACTTAGGGAACTTTCGCTGTGCACTAGATGTGCTGGTTCACGGCACGAAGACAATGAATGTTATGGGAAACAAAATAAGGTTTGAATGTCTATTATGTAAGAAGAAGGAATACATAACTCCCTTGTGCCCTTCTTTGATTAAAGCTGAACTAACTACTAAAACTAAGGTAAACTTATGTTTTGCTCAAAGAAGATTTGATGCGTCTCACATGATACCTACTATGACTCTGTATTCAAAAAATAAAAAAAAGGCTAGGAAAGTCAGATGTCTGTTTAACACTGGCATTCAGCAATCTTATATTTCCGAATCTGCAGCTAAAGATCTTTATCAGGATGTAGAGGCCTTGTTTGCTTGGGAATGTGATGTAAGCACATGTATAGGGCAGGAAAATAAGGGCTTCAAGCAAATGTCCACTGGAATAAATATAAACAATAATCTAATATTCATATGTTTATTAGTTGACAAATATCTAAATATAAACTTTGAAGTGCCCGGCATGAATCAAATAATAAATAAATTTGAAGAAAATAATATTGCTTTATTGGATGAGACTTTTTGTTATCACAGAAAAGTAAGAAAGTATGAAGGTTGACATGTTATTGAGAATAGATATCATTCAATTTTTACCTTCGGTAACTTGGACTAAAATGTTGGTGGATCTTGTTTAGTCGTAAATAATAGAGTAGCTCCTGTTAGTAACGTGTTCAACTTTTTGGATGAAGCAGAAAGTAAAGCTGGTATGGACTCCGTAGTTAATAAGAAAAAAATACGCACTGAATGATAAAACAAAAAGCATGGTAATTTTAGTAATGGATCCTCTCAAATCTTATTTTAATCTATTAGAGAATATATTAGAAGACAGTGAGGTAGATAATGGACTTGAACACCTTTGATAAAGAACAAATTGACCGATTTAGAGAGGGGATCTCTTTTGATAATGGATTTTATAATATAGAATTGCCTTGGTATACTGATAAAATTGACAGCGTCCCATCTAATCATTTTTTGTTTCACTTAAGGTATTAGACAGAACAGTAGAGTATCTTCGTAAAAGGGGTCTCATTGACAAATACCAGGTAGTTTTTGATAAAAAAACCTTGAAGATGGCATAATCGAGGAAATTAAAGTAAGTCCTTCTGACGATCATAAGTATACTTGGATTCCCCATTGACCAGTTATAAAATAAGAGGAGCAATTTACCACAAACATCAGGTCAGTAGTTAACTGTTCTTTAAAAACATATAGGGAATTGCCCTCACTTGATGAAGCTGCTTATCCTGGGATAGATTTAATGGGCGCAATACTGAAATTGCTCTTTTACTTTAGAATTAATAAATATGTAATGTTAAGCGACGTAAAAAAAACTTTTTTGATGATTAAATTAAAAAATGAAGTGGACAACAATAGATTTTGTTTCTTTTGGAAACGGGGAAATAAATTAGTATCTTACCGCTACAAAACAATAGTTTTTGGTTACACTTTTTCACCTTTTATACTAAATTTTGTAATGAAACACCACGCAGAAAGTTATTCTGATGATAAGTGTAAAGAAATCTTAACTAATAACTTTTATGTAGACAACTTCTTATAACTTGTAATAACATTGATTAAATAAAAAAAAATTGTTTAAGCAAGCCAATGATAGGATGGAACAAGGAGGCTTTATTTTAAGGTCTTGAAACTCCAATTGTGTAGAGTTGAGAGAAGAAATGACGTCTGATAATAGACCTGTTGAACATTCTTGATAAGAGGATAAAGTATTGAGTTATAGATTCAACGTAAATACGATTCTTTTAGTCTTGCGCCTTGTAAAATAGACCCACAAGAAGACACAAAACGAAATGTATTGTCATAAACTTTTAAAATATTTGACCCTTTGAATATAGTTAGATGTTGGTTAAGATCAAAATTTACCCAAAGACATTTGTGGGGACATGAAAAATGTTAGTAGAGATTTTGAAATGTTATCTGAAATAAAATTTCCTAGAGAGTCCCTTTATGAACTAGACTCTTTTGGTCTTCACATATTTTGTGATAGCTCTGTGGAGGTCTATGGGTTTGAAGCCTATGCTCTTAATCAAAATAATAAAAGTTCTTATTTGTTCTCCAAATCTAAATTGGCTCCATTTAATAAGAGAAAAGAGCATAGTGTCTCCACTTTAGAACTAATGGGAGTAATTCCAGCTTTTAAATATTTATCTTCCTTACTGGAAGCCTACAATAACATAAATTTTCGATTCATTAATATTTGTGTTGATGCAAAAGTGGTTTTAAATTGGCTATTGACCAGAAAAACTAAAATAAAATCGACATTTGTTACAAATAGAGTACTTGAGGCAGATAGTCTTAAAGTTGAAATATCTAAGGTATTTCGACTACCTTTCTTATATCACTTTGCAAATAGAGAAGAAAATCCTGCTGACATGATCACCAGAGGTTTATCCTATACTAAATATTTAAGTAAATCAACTTATTAGCTAGAAGGTCCAGAATTGTTGAGTAATGATTTTGACAAGTGGCATCTTTACCTTGATTGAGCATACCGCCTTACTATAAAACTTAAATAAGTATAGTATGCACTATGTAAATAAATAAAGTAAACGCAGGTATTCCCAATATAAATAAAATGTCAAATTATGAACAATTGCGAAGAATTATTCAGTTACTTATTCAAATTTTGTTGTAGATTAAAGGCTAGTGTTTATAAAAAAGAAAGCCTTCCAGTATTGGGTGAAAATTGCACAGAAAGAATACTTTTCAGTAGAATTAGATTTTTTTACAAGGCAGTGCCAATATTATTAAAAATATACCTCCTCTAGTATCCAATTCAAATTTATTTCTAGATTCAGAGGGAATAATTAGGTTTAAGGGAAGAATATCTACATGGTTGTAGTTCGACTTTGATGTTGATAATCTAGTATTGCTTCCTAAAGAGCATAGGGTCACTTGAAGGTACAGCATTTAGGAATAGGCAATAAATTGAACTACCTCAGCTAACTGGGTTTTTGGGTTCCCAAGGGTAGGTCAGCAATAAAGACTGAGTTGAGTAGTTGTAATACATGTAGGATATATAATGCCTTAGCCTACAGATATCAAAAGTTTACAGATATGACTAAACACCACATGAATTTAGTAAAGCCTTTTCATCATGTAGGTATTGATTTCACCGGACACCTTTGGGTTAGGGATGAGTTGAGTGGTAAGACAACAAAAATTTTCATATTAGTTCTCACTTGTCTAAACGTGTTCGCAGTGCACTTTGAATTGTTACTAGACATGTCCACTAAAAAAAATTTTCTCGCTTTCCAAAGATTTAGTAATATGTACACAATACCACAATACCTATACAGTGACGACGCTAAATCTTTTCTCCAGGGTGGAAGTATCCTTGAAAGGTCTTTGAAGTCACCGGAATTTCAATCTAAACTAAGTAAATGTAATATCAAACACATTAAAATACCTTTATATTCAGCATGGGTTGTTCTGCTTAGGATAGATTGATTAAGAGTATCAAAAATTGTTTTTATAAAGTAATAGAAAGTTCTAAATTAACTTATTTTGAATTATTAATTACCCTTTCTAATATAAAATTGCCGATAAATTCCAGGTCTTTAACATATAGATCAAGCTGAGAAAATTTAGTTTATAACTCTGAATTCCTTTGTCAAATTGCATGGTAAATCATCCCTCATTTTGAGAAGAGATGATGGTGATGTTTGGTTGGACGATTCCACTCAACTTTCTTTAGAGAGAACTGTAGAAATACAGGAGGAAAATTATTGAAAATTTTAAGGAAATGTGGTATGAAAATTATTTCTGAAGCCTGAGAGAACATAGTAGAAATTTGTACCAAAGTAAGTGGGAAAATAGAATAAAGGGGGGTGACATTGTCTTAATCAAAGCAATTAATAAGCCCGCACCAATTTGGATGATGGGTAAAGTATCATAATTAATATTAGGATTCGACAATAACATTAGGTCAGTGAAATGGGCTATAGAATATCATTCTATTTGTAATCTTTATCCTATGGAGCTGTCAGTGACACATGCTATAAAAGAAAGGCAAACCAGAGACAATTAAATGGAAATGGAGGTAGAAACAGGCAGCGTAAATAACCCTGAATCTATTCATGTTGAACAAGGTGAAACATCTGTAAGACCTAAGAGAAAGGCTACCGAAAGGGGAGAGTTAGATAATTTGTAAATATTAGTTTTCAGTATGTTATTTACTATAATTACTAATAATTATTATTTTAATCTGACTAAAATGCTACACACTCGAAACTTTTTCAGTATGAGGATATGCTTTATTAAATGCCCTATTCTTTAAATAAGGATCAAGGGCATTGCAAATAGTTACTTTTTAGGTAATAAATGAATAAAACCAATGCGTAAGTAAAAAATAAAATTAGGAGATAGCCTCTAGTAAACTAAGCCAAGTTATAATCAGTGTAAATATTTAAATTAAATGTTACACTTAAAATAAAGTGAAGACTAAAGTTTAAATGCTAAACCTTTTGTAACATGAGCATGGTACTAAACGGATTTTGAGCGAAGCGAAAAATCTATTTTCGGGTGAGATAGCCTGATGGAAGGTTCCTATTGGTAGCTTTTTAAGGGATATTTGGCTACAGTGATATTCCCAAAGGTTTAACCTTCAGGTGTCCAGAATTCTAACTCCTGGCGCGAATATCCTTAAAATTTCTCTTAAGGATATTGATACGACACATAGCAATCTTCACCACGAATAGCGTTTACGTTTCGAGGGGGGAAAATGGCAAAATAGAAGGGAAGCCATTATCAAGTTTACCCTTCCTCCTGTACTACTATTGAGTATCTATATGGCGCTGTATCACAGATGGCGCTTATTCCTTGTAGCATTGAGCATGGTGCTACAGATATAGTAATTTCAGGAGGGATCCTGCCAAGGCCTTATCCATAGAAAAGGAGGGCGGGTCCATCAGGACGACATGGCTATCTCACCCAAAAATAGATTT
This sequence comes from Palaemon carinicauda, assembly GCF_036898095.1. Taxonomy (NCBI): domain Eukaryota; kingdom Metazoa; phylum Arthropoda; class Malacostraca; order Decapoda; family Palaemonidae; genus Palaemon; species Palaemon carinicauda. Next base: position 87,528,889 of record NC_090734.1, read on the forward strand.
TTCGCTTCGCTCAAAATTCGTTTTTTGGACTCAAGCCATGTCGTCCTGATGGAAGTTTACCAGAAAATTACTAGAAAGTACTGTCTCTGTGGATTTATAGGTGGCTCAACCTTCGGACAAAATATCCTATGGTCATACAGACCATTAAGACATATGATGCTACCGTTATACGTCATTACTGCTAATCATAGACAATGTTAGTGCTTCCTGCCCCCTGCAGGGAAAAGTCATACTAGACGTAAGAAAGGAGTCTCAAGGTTTGCATATAATGTATGAACAACATAGCATCAACTATATATACAAGAGTCTAACAATTTGAATATTATGTTGGTATATAGCATCAGATAGTTATACAAGAGTTTCACTGTTCGTATAACGTAATGGAACAAAGCCTCACTAGATATTGTTTGTATCTCGTGTAGGAACAAAAGTATCAGCTATATGTAATGTCCAGACATATAATATATGCAGCTTTATTTAGGATATCAAATCTCTGGCATACTTTCCTTTTTCTCAAATGTAGGGCGAATTAAGAGGCAAATACACATTGATAATCATTTATTGAAAATAAATGAAAACATAAGTAACATGTATCATATATCTATGTTAATATATGTAATGAGAAACATACGAATCAACATAATACAGAAAAAATTTTTGTTTCCACCTGAAAAGGAAAAATTTATTAGTGCCACACATGAATTTGAAATATTTAATAAACTTTCTAATATAGTTTTCTGTAATTTTAAATATTATCAACACTGTATTAAGTACACACGGCACAAATGTTATCTGTATATTTCTCCACCTGAAATATTTTGAACAGTCCTTAGTTTCACTATGGTAACACTCACTTCACAAGTGTTGCTCTGGGAGGTGACAACACCTTCATCCGAAAAATTGATAGTCCCAATCAATTTACTGTTCATCGCAGCACTTGACGACAAGTTTTAATACACTACCTGCCGCCACCACATAATATTTAATTCATGCACTTGCTTTGCATAATGTTTGTAGAAGACTCCGGATGACTTACATCCAGGGTATGAGCGAAGACGTTCAAAGTCCATATGCTGAAAAAAGTTCAGTGATGAAGCAATTTTCCTTGGATCATGACTTGCGGGTGTACTGTCAGGATCCGCTCTGTGAATAAAGTAGGTGAGCTTCGCCCTCAGTTGCTTTAGGGATAATTTTGATCCTGAAGTTTCTCCTTTAAAGAGCTGTCCTCCCCTGAAGTTCGAAGTTCTTCGAAGATAGATCTTTAGACATTCCACTGGACACAGCGAGACATCTTCCTTCAGAGAGCAGATTCTCCAGGGACCCCATCTCTTAGTGGGTAGCTCGTTCTCCTACTTCTGTTAACTGAATATGGCCCTCATCTCTGGATAGGGCTAAGATTTCACTAACTCTAGCCCCCGAGGCTATAGCGAACAGGAAAATGACTTTTTGAGTCAAGTCCTTCAGAGAGCAATTCCCATTGTTCACTGTAGAAGCATAGTGGAGGACCTTGTCCAAGGACCATGAAATAGTCTTAGGAGTGGCTGCAGGCCTGAGTCTAGCGCACGCCTTAGGGATCTTGTTAAAGCTTTCATTCGACAGGTCTACTTGGAAGGCATATAGCAGAGCTATAGTGAGAGCCGACTTACACATAGCTATTGTGTTGGCTGCCAGACCTTGTCTATGAAGGTGGATAAATAAGGACCGAAAGTAGTCCACTGATATTTCTTTTGGTCCTTTTGCTTTGACGAAAGCAACCCACTTTTTCCAAGACGATTCATATTGTCTTCTAGTTGACTTAGACTTGTATTCTTCTAAGAAGTCTATACTGCTTTTTGAGAACCCAAATCTTTTCTTTACTGCTAGGGAGAGAAAATCATGACATGAAAGTTTTGGCTTCTCTGTAATGAAGCGAAGACAGTCGACTTCTGGACCTGTTGAGACAGTGCTGGGTCCAGAAGAGGGACCAGCCTCAGCTTCAGTTCCAATACTGTAGGGAACTAGTTGCTCTTTGGCCACTTGGGAGCCACTAGAGCTGCCGTTCCCCGAAAAGATCTTAGCTTGTTGAGGACCTTCATTATGAGATTGGTCGGAGGGAACAGATAAATCCGGTTCCATCTGCTTCAGTCGAGGGACATGGCATCCGTCGCCTTCGCAAGAGGGTCCTCGTTTGGGGCTACATAACGAGGTATTTTTTTATTGTCGCTCGTCGCGAAGAGGTCGATCTGCAGTTCCGGGACTTGAGGCAAGATGAAGGAGAATGAGTCTGCGTCTAGGGACCATTCTGACTCTAACGGCGTGAGCCTGGATAGAGCGTCCGCTGTCACATTGCGGAACCCTTGAAGGTGAACTGCTGATAATTGCCATCTCTTCTTTTTCGCCAAGCGGAAGATGGCCAACATCACTTGGTTGATTTGCGGCGATCATGAGCCTTGACGATTCAGACATCTCATTATCACTTCGCTGCCCAGGATCAGCCTGATGTCGGCTGATCTGCGAGGGGAGAGTTTCTTCAACGTCAAAAAGACTGCCATGGCCTCCAAAATTTTGATGTGGAAGGTCTTGAATAGAGAACACCAGGTCCCTGGTACCTTCCGTTAATGGGAGTGACCTCCCGATCCTTCCGTCGAGGCATCCGTGTGGATGGTGACTGATGGTGGAGGTGGATGCAAGGGCACGGTCCTCTTTAGGTTCTTGGCCTTCGACCATGGCTTGAAAAGTGATCGTAGTATGGTCGGTATCGGTTTTCTTTGATCTTTTCGAGCGTTTGATGCGTATCTTGTCCAGACTCCTGACACATCTTTTAGTTGTGCTTTTAGCACTGGGTCTGTCACTGCTGCAAACTGGAGAGAGCCCAGTACTCTTTCCTGTTGGCTTCTTGATATCCTGTCGGATTTCAGTAGTCTCTTGACAGATCCTGTAATCTCTCTCCTCTTCCCTGGGGGAATGGAGAGACAGTGTGACTTCAAGTTCCAATTGATTCACAGCCATTTAAACTCCTGAGCCGGAGACAGTCGAGACTTCTTGAAGTTGATCTTGAATCCCAGATGTTCCAGGAACTGAATTACTTTCTTGGAGGCTTGCATAAAAGCTGTCTTGGATGCTGCCCACCCCAGCCAGTCATCCAGGTACACTGCTACCTAAAAGCCTTCTAGGCCTAGTTGTTGAACGACTGCGTCTGCAAATTTCATGAAAATCCTTGGGACTATGTTTAGTCTGAAGGGTATGGCTCTGAAGACGTACTTTTTCTTCTGTAGCCTGAATCCTAGGTAGGAGGAGAGAGGGCGATTGACTGGAATATGCCAGTAAGCATCTGCCAGGTCTATTGAGACCCTGTACGCCCCTTTTTGTAGTAAGGTCCTTATGTGTTGAAGGGTTAACATCCTGAATTTGTTTTTCTTTATGAACTTGTTGAGTGGCGATAAGTCCAGAATGACTCTGAGTTTGTCTGAGGCCTTCTTGGGAACACAAAACAGCCTTCCCTGGAATCTGATGAACTTTCCCCTCCTTATTACCCGCTTGCTCAATAGTTCTAGGGTATATTCTTCCAGTACGGGGGTGAAATGATGGTGGAGCCTCGCACCAGCTCCATCCAAGTCCATTCTTGATTAGGCTGTGGGCCCACAGATTGACGGTCCAACGGTCTTGAAATTGTTGGAGACTCCCTCCTACCTGAAGCATCTCATTGCTTCTTTCTTCTGGAGGATTTACCTCCTTGACCGCGTCGTCCCTTAACACCCCTACCTCGTGGGGGTTATTTCGAGGAACCCCGTTTAGAGCCTCTACCTTTGGGACGAAAGGTAGTGGTTTGCCTCTCAAAGGCAAGGTTAAATGCTGGTGACTGGGCAACCAGCTGTTGATGTACCATCTGGTAAGTGGTTGGAGGTTGAGCAACCACTTGGGGCACCGCGGTCATGGTAACTCTGGGATGTTGTTGTTGTTTGGCAGGCCGAGAGCGTAATCTAGGTTTCTTAGTCTTCTTCTTAGGCAGGGGACCCTCATCTGGAGAAGACTTCCTCTTAGCTGACATACCCCGCTTCTGAAGAATGTTTCTATTCTCCGTGGCGACCTTGTCAACTACCTCCTTGACCACTTCACTTGGGAAGAGGTCGTTACCACAGATATTGGAAGCTATTAGCTTCCTGGGTTCGTGTTTTACAGCTGCTGAAGCGAACACGAAATCTCTACATGCCCTTCTGGCTTTAATAAAGCCCTACAGGTCCTTTCACAAGGTGGCCGTGTGCATCTTGGCAATGACCATGTTCATATCTGGGGTACTATTTGGGCCTGCAGTCATCTCTAAACAGTTCTGTAGGGATAGAGATGCCGCTAGTCTTTCCTTCGTTTCTTGCTCCCTACACAATAGGAAGACAGACAACTTTGGGAGATTTTCGTTGAACTGACGTCCATCGATGTCTGCCTCCAACTTCACAACTGAGAAGGTAAGGTGGACTTCCTTCCAATCCTTATCCTCCATGGGCAGGGATAATGACAAAGGTCTACACTCGTCGAGTGTAGGCCAAGGCTTGCCTGCCTCTATTGCCTTAACTGCAGCTTTAAGAGCCTTTGATGTAAACGGTAAGGCTATTGAAGCTGGAGCAAGAAAGGTAGGATGTTTCTTGGTAAGGGCTGACACCTCAGAGTTAGTGTAGCCCACCTGCTTCAGGCTACTAGCCAAAAGAGCCTGTGCCTCGTCATGGTCAAATACTATGACTTCCTTGGGTTCCGTTTCCTTCTTCAATGTTGGTTCCAGCTTCAGACAGATGAAGCAGTCTGGGTAAGCATTGAAGCTTGGCCAGAACTGAACATCCTCGATAGGAACGGCTCCCAACTTCTCTGAAATAAAGAGTTGGCCATTAGTGATTGTCATCTACTCAGCATACCTCCAGGGATTAGTTTCAGAGCTGGTTGGGGGGTCTTGAACCCTAAGTCTCTTGTGAGACCAACGGGAGGCGGAGAGTTGAGCAATTTGTCTTTCAAGTCTCGCCTCCCTTTCTTTGCCTTGTTTGCGAAGGCTCTCCATCAGCACTGTAAGATTGGCCAGTGCCTGTCTCCTGTCATCTGGTGGAGGGATGGAAGATGTTGAAGGTAACGGCTCCAGAGCCGGTACCGACGGAAGGGACTCGGAATTAACTTCCTCATCTTCTTCAGGAGTCAATGTACACTCCTCCTCGTGACCTTCCTTCAGAAGATCCTTCTCAGTGTCATAAGACACCTCTGTCATCCTCTCTTCTTGATGGATGTCCATGCCTTGAAATAAGTCAGAGACTTCTGCTTCTACGGCAATCTGGACGCATGGAATCTCGTGTCGAGGTTGGGGTATGGCAGCTTCCTTACCTGCTTAAGGAAACAGCAAGTTGTGCATCCGTTCGTTAGGAAGGTACGGTCTCGTTGCGTTTTTCTGAAACCCACGTACCCCTCTACACAGCTTTTCTCGAGCTGCATCCTTTGATTCCGCTGACTTGTGGTCATCAAAAGCTTCGGTAACCAAGGCCTTGCATATGTTGCAGTCTTGGGGATCCCAGTACCGAAGAGCTTGCTTAGAAGCGGTGCAGGGGGTATGAGCTCTGCACTCTATATGGCCGCAAATGTCCTTACTCCTGAGGTTGAAGAAGACGACTTTGCACTTCACTAGGTCCTCCTGTAAAGAGAGGAAATTTAAATGAGTATGCAGTAGTTTATCTCACCTGATAAACAATTATGTAAAATATTATTCTTAATATTTCAATTATTATAGCTTATGATAGTCAAGCTAGAAAGGAACTAGGAAAGACACATACTTGTGTTTCCTGTCAAGCCAATCACTGTGACCTCCATCAGGTTTCCAGATTATTTCCTTCATTCTTATCTCTTCCATCACAGTTTCTCTTTCGCAATTTTTCTCTGAGAAACTTCGATACACAGGAATGCCCTACAGACGACATTAGCGAAATGTTTACCCTCATTACTCATTCATATTATATTCGGTCTATAATGACCTAAGCGCATTTACACAGCAATTTCGACGGATAATACCCACGTAATACTTTCCGTCTAATATTCGTCTTATGGAGTTTTGACGGTCGGGTTTGCAAGGCCTGGAGGGCTTATAGAATAATGCGTTGCAAGCATTATCCCTTTCATGGGTTCTTTGGCTTTAATCTTGTTCGGGTCAACATTACAATGTTTGCAACCTTATTTTTTTCATTAAATTTTTTTTTTTTTCTACTTACAAATTTTAAGCATAAATATGCAAATTACTGAGTATTTAGTGTGCTTACAACATTAGACTTACAATAATTGCCTTGTAGTGCTTATAGGATAGTACGTCGCAAACATAATCCATTTTATGGATTCCTTAGCCTTAATTTTATTCTTGTTTATCCAACAATACGTTGAATTATTCTTTACTTGCGAAATATAGCACTAGGGAGTTTGAGGTTTATATTTGGTAAGAAAAATATACAAAATAATTATATCAAATTTACTGAGATTCATCTGTTACCTTACAGAAAGAAATTTGATGAGGATTTTTTTTTTATTAATGTTTTCTCTAATATTCATCCCAAGACGCTAATAATTTGTATTTATTCAATTTCAACAATATTTCCAGTTAGCTATTTCAGCAGGTGAATTTAATAATT
>NC_090734.1:87555423-87570423 GCF_036898095.1 Palaemon carinicauda
TATGAAGCACGAAGTAGGAGATGATAACTGGAGATATATCCCATTAAAGGCTCGAGATAGAGATAACTGTCGAAATCTAACCGAGGCCCTTTGCGTTAATAGGCGTAAGAAGTGATGATGAAGATGATGATGATACTTTTATTCTTCATATATATTATTTTAGAAAAATTCATAGTCCATTAACTTTGCGCTTGAACAGTCACAGCCTAAACTCTTGTTATCTTATTTCAAATCACAATTTCATTTTAGTTCAGTGTGATAAAAGATCATCATTGACATTTACCTTTCATATAAATATCAACAGAGACTCTTCTTACAATTTTTCTTATCAATATTATGATAAAATTAATGCCTAATAATAAACAAACCACCCAATATTTGAGGAGATACCTCTATTAGAAATTTACACCACGTAACAACAAAAAAGTAATATGTTTAATACAAATAAGATATTAAGAGGTCCTCACTTCACTCCGCATTCTCTACAGGTATAAACATAATAAAACATTAAATTGCATTACAGGAAAGAAATGGAGAGAAAGAAATAAATGTTCCGATTGAATTATTTACACATTTAAACTCTTTTAGAAGCCCTTGACAAACATGTTTATTTGAAACAGACTACCAACGCTCATGTCTGAAGATACTTATTGACGTTATCGTTTGCAATATTTGAACTTGTAGCCACAGTTTTTAACAAAAAATTCTGTTTGGTTACATTACCACAGTGCTTCACTTTACTTTAACCTATTCGGAAATACAGGAGCTTTTAAAAAATCGATCAAAGGACAAAATCATTCCAGCTTCCTCTGTCTCATGCAAAATACATCAAATATGGAAAAGCATTTGTGACAACTTCTGATATAAAAAACTCCACAGTATGTGATTTCTCATTTTTTTCCTGTTCAACAAAGATTCTTCAAATTACAATAGACTTAATTCCCCAAATCTCAGATAAAAAACTTTAATGATCTATCAAAATAATAAAGAAGTTTTTCAATATAGGAAAATATAAACCGCGCATATTCTGCAACACCTGATTATCAAAAAGATCCTTTGTATGCACCCATCTAACAGCTTAATGTTTCACAGGTGTTTGCAAAGATTTAACAAGGGAATTTTCCGTTGGATCTATGTAACCCCTCATTTCATGCATCCGCGTTATGGCATAAATAGTTTGATCACTGGAGATTACTAAAGCACCGGAATCTAATAAAAGCGTGATAAATAAAGCAACATACAATGGTATTTCGCTTTGCTCGTGACCATTATTGTAAGTTTCTCTTTGTTGAAAGACAAGTTTGTAGGCTTTGTCGGTGCTGTCATTCATCGATGATAGAAGATGTCCATGACAACTGAGGTCCCCCAATTCCTGTCCAAAATAGATGCCACCGTCAAAGACGATTGCTGGCATTTCATTGCATTCACAATCCTGGAAAGCAGCCTCCAAAAATAAAACATTGTACATATATACTTATAATTTCAAAAAACTTTACCTTCTATATCAAAGTTAAGTTTTAGCGAAAAAAATTTCCATTTTTTTTTCTTTTCTTTTTTTTTATCTTTGCCGTGTGTAATAAACCTTTTGTTACGTAAACACTCAAAGTTTAACAATAAATTTTCCCTCGATAATATCAAAAGTCAAGATGGAGAGGACTTTCACTCTGGAATATTCTACTTAAGCGAGGAATTTTTACCTCCATTTTATTAATAACCTTTGGTATAAAGCACCAAACCTCAAGTTAAAGCATCAATTCCCTCTGTACCTGGACACCAATATTAGAGATTAAAAACCTCAAGATATTTTTAAAAGTAGCAAAACAGTCGAAAGAATGAATAACTCTCACAAGTCCATAACTTTGAAAAATGTAAGCAAGAATTGACCATTCATCCATCTTAGTTGACAACACTTCAAAAATATGCACTCTTTTGTACTCTTCTGGGCTAACATACATTGATGGCCTGAACAGTGTATTCAGTACAAGTTTAAAATCTTTGGTTTTCTATGATTTCTAAATCTGGCTTTTTGCTACCTACTTGCATTAAAATCGAAAACATTTTGTTATCTGGAACAACGTTCAAACATTGTCAAAGTACTTCACATAATTCTGTCGACTGCCTCCTGCTCCTCCATGATTAATTTTAAAGATTCATTTGCTGTCCAGTTTCCAACCACACTTTTCATGAAAAAAAAAATCGTTGTATTCATCGCTAAAAACTTCAAAATTACCTCAAACCTACTACTGAGGTGTCACAACATATAAATTTCCCAACACCAGAGGCGTCATATTATAACTATTAAATCTGAGGTGTCACAATATAGCAGTAAATTTCCTATGTCTGAAGCGTCACAATATAGCGGTAAATTTCCTATGAGGCGTCGCAATATAGTGATAAGATTGCCTACATCCGAGGCTTCGCAATGTGATAAATTGCCTAGATCTGATGCGTCATAATATAGTAATAAACTGCCTACATCTTAGGCGTCACAATATAGTGAAAAAACTGCTTACATTTGAGGCGTCCTAATATAGTGCTAAACTGCCTACATCTGAGGCGTCACAATATAGTGATAAACTTCCTACATCTTAGGCGTCACAATATAGTGATAAACTGCCTACATTTTAGGCGTCACAATGAAGTAATAGATTAAATAAGTCTGATGCAAATATATAGTTAAAGTAACGACCAATATAAAATGAAAAGAATGAATTTTTGCGTCAAAAAGTGATCTCAACCAGAGCATCTGATATTTCCCTCATTAAGTTCCCAACTAACTTTGCTCAATATGTAAAAATACAGAAATACTTTACCGTTTTCATTTTAACAATACCTCTCACGACAAATTTCGTGGAAATTATGTAACAGACAATTCTGTCCAAAAGATATTCGTGAAAATAACGTTTTTGTTCATTCAGAAGGTTTGGCATTTAAACAAGGTCTTTAACGACATAGTGTATCCTTATACTGTAGTTACGAAATTTGCCTTCAGTATTCGTCCACTGTAAACCTTCCAAATACAATTTAGAGTCCGAAAACCAATTATACTTTCTTGTAAAAAAAAATCCAAATCTTGAAGCTTTTAAAGTAAATAGCTAGCATCTAATGCCCCTTCAAAACAACCATCCGCAGCTATGCTATCATCTAAAAATACTTCAATCTTCACTTCCTTAGATCTCCGATATCTAACAGACTTAAGAACTTTAGTAAAGATGTAACGCCGCTTTCAAAAATATCTAAAGATAATCCATTATAAAAACTTTTTAAATTTTTTCTTCAATGAGAAAGATATTGGCAACGTTTTAATAGATTTCTATGCGATAAGCAGACTGTAGACTGATTAAATCCTTAAAAAGTTTGTAATAAAAAACCAGCCTTTGTATACCATTTCCATTCTTGGCCAGCGTCAAAGGAATTATTTCTTAGTTTCTCTGATACCAGTGTCACCCATTCTCTTTTAATAAATTCTGATTCGTCCCTTTCTGACCTATTGTTACCCAATCCAACAACGGTTTTGAAATGGAATTTTGTGATCGCCCTTTTAGACGTCAATGACTATCTTACCGGACCCAATCTAATTCTGTTCAATGTATTGTGAATAACAACAACCAACAGGCGATTTAATAAACACAAAGTTCCAATTTCCTTGTACCAACTGCAAAGTATACAAAATAAAAACAGCTATATTTTCACTTATCTTTTCGACGTCTTTCTTGGTACATTCCCGGCTCCAATGTCCCTTCTCGGCCTTCATTGTGCTCAAGACCTCTTCCGTCAAAGTTGATATGAATCCATAGACTTTCCCTCGATCTTTAACTAGCTTGACACTTTCGGTGTTGCTGCTCTTTGCGTACTAATTCGTTTCTGTAGCAGTTTTAGATGTTCCTTGTCCTCCAAGTTGATAAAAGATCACATCTAACGCTAACATTTTCGTATCAGTTTCATCAAAATAACGCGATGCTCAATCAAATGGTTTTCCATCATACTTTAATGAGGTGCGGATACTTGTTGAATATTCTGCTGGAAATCGGATAATAGATTGTCCATCATTTCTTGAAACGGTTTCAGCAATCTGATTGCTAGCGTGAAAACACTATTCACATCTGAAGCTGTATTTAAACCCTGCCTGGCGTCCTGGCTAATAAATTCGACTTCCTCGGGCTAGCATGCGCTAGAAAGTGACCACTTACTAAATACCTCTTCAAACATCGAATACGTTTCATCCAACACTAAATTCTCATTGGCCACTGCCTACATAACAACTGAACTTAAGTAACAAGACACTAAGATCTGCTTTACATGTCGTTAGGATAATTATTTTTCGCTATACTTCGTAACGCGAAAAAATTCTAAAAACTAAATATGATTGTTAATTCTGATAAAACACTTAAACGGGAGTCGAAAGGCATTAGAGAAATGGTTGTCGGGCCATTAACACCTTGGAAGTCGTACTGCGAATAAATTGGGTGTTTATTCCAAGAATTTCCGCAGAGTTAGAATAAAGGATTTGACGTAAACTAATCAATGCTATATGTATTGAATATTTATTTGAGACAATAAAAATTCTATGAAAGAGAGAGAGAGAGAGAGAGAGAGAGAGAGAGAGAGAGAGAGAGAGAGAGGAGAGAGAGAGAGAGAGAGAGAGAGAGAGCATATTTAGATGTGTATCAGAGAGAGAGAGAGAGAGAGAGAGAGAGAGAGAGAGAGAGAGAGAGAGAGAGAGAGAGAGAGATATTTAGGTATTTAGGTGTGTATGAGAGAGAGTATATTAAGGTGTGTATGAGAGAGAGAGAGAGAGAGAGAGAGAGAGAGAGAGAGAGAGAGACAGAGAGAGAGAGAGAGAGCATATTTAGATGTGTATGAGAGAGAACATATTTAGGTATGTAAGAGAGAGAGAGAGAGAGAGAGAGAGAGAGAGAGAGAGAGAGAGATTTAGGTGTGTATGAGAGAGAGAGAGAGAGAGAGAGAGAGAGAGAGAGAGAGAGAGAGAGAGAGAGAGAGAGAGCATATTTAGATATGTATGAGAGAGAATATATTTAGGTGTGTATGAGAGAGAGAGAGAGAGAGAGAGAGAGAGAGAGAGAGAGAGAGAGAGAGAGAGAGAGAGAGAGGAGAGAGAGAGAGAGCATATTTAGATATGTATGAGAGAGAATATATTTAGGTGTGTATGAGAGAGGGAGAGAGAGAGAGAGAGAGAGAGAGAGAGAGAGAGAGAGAGAGAGAGAGAGAGAGAGAGAGAATTTAGGTGTGTATGCGAGAGAACATATTTAGGTGTGTATGAGAGAGAGAGAGAGAGAGAGAGAGAGAGAGAGAGAGAGAGAGGGAGAGAGAGAGAGCATATTTAGATGTGTATGAGAGAGAACATATTTAGGTGTGTATGAGAGAGAGAGAGAGAGAGAGAGAGAGAGAGAGAGAGAGAGAGAGAGAGAGAGAGGAAGAGAGAGAGAGAACATATTTAGATGTGTATGAGAGAGAACATATTTAGGTGTGTATGAGAGAGAGAGAGAGAGAGAGAGAGAGAGAGAGAGAGAGAGAGAGAGAGAGAGAGAGATTTAGGTGTATGAGAGGGAGAGAAACATATTTAGGTGTATGAGAGAGAGAGAGAGAGAGAGAGAGAGAGGAGAGAGAGAGAGAGAGAGAGAGAGAAATATTTAGGTGTATGAGGGAGAGAAACATATTTAGGTGTATGGGAGTGAGAGAGAGAAACATATTTAGGTGCATGAGAGAGAGAGAGAGAGAGAGAGAGAGAGAGAGAGAGAGAGAGAGAGATTCACTGAAACTTCAGACCAAATCTTCTTCACAGCGAAAATTTCAAAGCGAGGCCAAAATTAAATGTCTCACCATTTTTTCGTCTCCACTAAAAGGATATTTTTCTTCTCTCTGTTTCTCTCACGACACTAATTTCAAAAAGAATTTCACCTCAAACACTGTCGGTCGTGCAACCCACGAGGGAGGAAGGTCAGGAGAGCATAATTGCGATGGGTAGGGAGCCTCGTGTCATAATCGTGTACCAACCGTGTGTCACACAATTGTACATAATTCCTATTGTATATATTGTGCTTGTATCTGCGCTCTTCCCTCGCACTAAAAAGAACCTGAATGATCATGTCTCCGGTTTTCCTTTGAACTTTGTCTGTCTCTTGAACATGCCATGTCCTGTTGCCTTGCCATTTTGTATATAAAGGAGAGTGTTCTATAATAATATAACTCAGTCGTTTCCAATCTGCCTTTGAGTTCACATCCTCTCTCGGCCCGTCACATTGGTGACCCCGGAAGTCGACTCTCTCCCACGGCCTTCCACCCCCACCCCCTCGCCCCTTCATCGTTGGTACTATGGCGGACTCTACGGCAGTTGGTGCTGCGGCCGCGCCATTCAAACTTTCCTCGTTTGCCAGCGGAGAGGCGCTTGCTTGGAATTTCAGCGCGCAGAAGTCCAGTTTCGTATCAGGGGCGTGACTCGCTCAACCACCAAAGCGGATTATGTTCTCGCGGCGATACCCGAGGACACCTTCCCAGAAATATCCGACTGGCTTTGTGAACAAGGAGACACCCCAATAGCGTATGACGACCTCAAATCATACCTTCTGCAGCAGTACTCGCCGTCGCCAGCCGCCCGTATAGCAAAGCTTTTTCAGCTCTCGCAACAACCGTTGGGGGACCAAAGGGCTTCGCTTTCCCTCAGGGAAATGACCAGTATCGCTCACCTTCAACCTGCCGCAGACGGCTCTCCTCGTGAGGTGAACCTACTCCGTGCCCTTTGGATACGCCGTTTACCCTGAACCTGTGCGCGCTGCCATACCCGATGTCGATAGTTTACCCATAAAGGACTTGATGACCAAAGCCGACGCCCTTATGGACAGCCACTTCAAGACCTCCATCAACGCCTCCACCCCTGACGACGAGGATGCCTATTCAACGTCAACCGAAGCTGACATGAATGCCGTAGGACATACACGCCTACCCCGTGACGTGCCGAAGCGGCGACAAAGCCGCCCACCACCCACCAATCGCTCGCGCCCCCAACGAACGACTTCTACAGCCACTTACTACCTCCCATCCGCCGCAGTTTTGCTACTACCACTTCAGATTCGGGGCAACCGCGAAGAAATGTGCCAAAGATTGTCAGTGGCCAAAAAACGTGTAAGTAGGCCATCGCTTGTGGCGGTGGCCTCCCATGTTTCTAATCTTTTCTTTTTACAGGATGCAGGAACGGGCGTGAGATTTTTGGTAGACACGGGTGCTTGTCGTTCTCTTTTGCCAAGGAAACTCTTCAAGGCACAACGTAGTCTGTCTACATCTACAGACGTCCGCTTGGTAGCTGCCAACGGATCTGCGATACCCACCTACGGTTATGAGAACCTCACATTATCGTTTGGAAACGGTAAATTCAATTGGAAGTTTCTCGTTGCTGACGTCACAATGCAGGAACGGGCGTGCGATTTTTGGTAGACACGGGTGCTTGTCGTTCTCTTTTGCCAAGGAAACTCTTCAAGGCACAACGTAGTCTGTCTACATCTACAGATGTCCGCTTGGTAGCTGCCAACGGATCTGCGATACCCACCTACGGTTATGAGAACCTCACATTATCGTTTTGAAACGGTAAATTCAATTGGAAGTTTCTCGTTCCTGACGTCACAATGCCAATCCTCGGTGCGGATTTCCTCTCTCATTTCCACCTTCTGGTCGATGTCGCCCACCGACGAGTGGTCAACGCAGACTCGTACTTGTCGACACCTCTTCAACCCGCCCCCTCTAACCTCGCTCTCCACATCAGCGCACCCACGGATGCCTACGCCCACCTCCTCACGTCGTACCCGGAAGTTTTCCATCCAGAACTTCGCCAAACGCCCATGGTTCCTGCCAAGCACGGTATTTATCACCATATCAAGACGACGGGACCCCCCCAGTCTTCACAAAATTCAGACGTCTAGCACCGGAACGATTGGCAGCCGCCAAACAGACGTTCGCCGAAATGGAGGAAATGGGCCTTTGCCAAAAGGCCTCCAGCCCATGGTCGTTACCCTTACACATCGTTCTGAAGAAAGACGGCTCCCTCCGTCAGTGCGGGGATTACAGGCGCCTGAACATGCAAACAGAACCGGATCACTACCCCCTCCCAAACATTGCCGATGTAACCTCCTACCTGCACAAAGCGAAGGTTTTCTCTACGCTCGACCTCCTGAAGGGGTATTATCAGGTGCCTATGAACCCAGAAGACATCCCCAAGACCGCCATCACCACTCCGTTTGGCACATACACCTTCAATTACTCCTCTTTTGGCCTTCGTAATGCTGGGGCAACGTTTCAACGTCTCATGGATGGCATCTTAGGGGACCTCCCTTTCTGTGTATGTTATGTGGACGACATACTTGTGTTCTCCTCCTCAAAAGAGGAACACCTCCGTCACCTGCGGATCGTGCTCGACCACCTGCAACAAAACGGCCTTGTAGTCCGGTACAACAAGTGTACCTTTGGCGCCAATGAAGTGTCGTTCTTAGGGCACCGTATCACTCCTGAAGGAGTCCATCCCCTCCCTGAGAAGGGTAGCAGCCGTTCAGAATTTCCCCACGCCCGCGACCGTCAAAGCTCTGCAGGAATTCTTGGGCATGATCCACTATTATCACCATTTTCTGCCAGCCATTGCCGCCACTCTTGCTCCCCTCTACGCCTCCCTCAAGGGCAAGCCAAGGGACTTGAAGTGGGGTCCCCTTCAAGAAGCGGCCTTCTGCAATCCAAAGAAGGCCCTATCAACTGCTGCAGCTCTCACTTTTCCTATCCCACACGCCCCTCTCCTTCTCTCCACCGATGCCAGCGACGTCGCTACTGGTGCAGTACTCGAGCAGGTGGTCAAAGGCTCGCCCCGCCCATTGCCTTCTTCAGCAGAAAACTGTCCAAGGCAGAATCGGGTTATTCTACCTTCGATCTAGAATTGCTGGCGGTGCACTTGGCTGTCCGTCACTTTCGCCATTCTTAGAAGGTACACCCTTCGTCATTCGCACAGACTACATGCCTCTGGTGCACGCCTTCACTCGACAGTCTGACACCTGGTCCGCCCGTCAACGCCGACATCTCTCCGCCGTGGCTGAATACAATTGCACCCTCCAATACGTCCCTGGGAAAATGAATCCCGTTGCCGATGCCCTGTAAAGAAACACGTTGGCAGCCGTTCAACTGGGATTAGATTACAACGCCCTGGCTGAAGCCCAACGACAGGATCCAGAGTATCAAGCTTGTAGGACATCCTGCACGTCCCTCCGTTGGGAGGATTTTCCCCTCGAAAACTCCAACACCACCCTGTTCTGTGATATCAGTACTGGTAGACCGCGACCCTTGGATTCCTGCTCACATGCGCTGATAGGTGTTTGATTTCATCCACGGCCTTTCACATCCCTCGTGCCGTTCTACTGCACAGCTGCTGAAGGCAAAGTTCATTTGGCACGGCATTTCTAAGGATGCTAAGGATTGGGTCCGTGCCTGTACTTCTTGCCAAACTTCCAAAGTACATCGACACACCGGATTCAGGAGTGGGCACCTTTCCTCAACCTCAGCGTCGTTTCGCACACATTCACGTCGATGTTGTAGGCCCCCTACCCACATCACAAGGACATCGTTACCTGTTTACCGTCATCAACCGCTCCACTCATTGGCCTGAAGCTATTCCCATGGAAACTGCAACGTCCGCCTCATGTACATCCACCTTACTCTCTGGATGGATTTCAAGATTCGGTATCCCTGAGCATATTACTTCTGACAGGGAACCACTTTCACCTCTCAATTATGGACGTCATTAGCGAATCTCCTGGGCATCACCCTACATCAGACAACGGCCTACAACCCGGCTGCCAATGGAATGGTTGAACGTTTTCATCGCACCCTCAAAGCAGCTTTGATGTCCCGCTGCAAGGATTGCAACTGGTTTACCTCAGCTTCCCTGGGTCCTCCTTGGACTAAGGACCACTCCTAAAGACGCCCTCGACGTCTCGGCAGCCGAAATGGTGTATGGCGACCCGTTGGTCGTCCCTGCCGAGTTTTTTCCTTCTACAAACTCCTCCGACGATCTCCAGCGCAAACGTCACGTCGTGGAAAAATTTACTCCGTGCCGCCAGACTTACAAGCCCCCAGCGAAGCATCACATACCAACAGACTTGCACTCTTCAACGCACGTCTTCCTGAGCAACGACACCAGCAAGCCACCGTTAACGCCCCCTTACACGGGACCTTTCCTTGTGATCCGACGCAGTCCAAAAGCATCCCTCTTAAACATTCGGGGCAAAGAAGACTGGGTCTCCATTGATCGTCTAAAACGTGCTTATCTTCTGCCAGATGACCCGCCTACAGTTCGCCTCTCTAGATCAGGGCGCCCTATTTAACATGTACAGTATGTCATTTTTAGGGGGGGAGCCATGTACCATCCGTGTGTCACACAATTGTACATAATTCCTATTGTATATATTATGCTTGTATCTGCGCTCTTCCCTTGCACTAAAAAGAACCTGAATGATCATGTCTCCAGTTTTCCTCTGAACTTTGTCTGTCTCTCGAACATGCCATGTCCTGTTGCCTTGCCGTTTTGTATATAAAGGAGAGTGTTCTATAATAATATAACTCAGTCGTTTCCAATCTGCCTTTCAGTTCACATCCTCTCTCGGCCCGTCACAATCGCTTTTTATGTTTCTGTAACTTGTAGGTTTCCAAACCTTAACTTGTAGGTGTCCAAACTTTAACTAATTTATCTATTTATTCGAATATATAGCATTATGTCCATATTAGAATAATTGATATTTGTGTCAATATTCTTTATATGTACGAGTATGCTGTTCTTAATTCCTTTAAAACGGTTATTCTTTTAAATATATATGAAGTTTGGTAAGATAATAATGATGCTTTTGATGACTAAACTAGCCCTACTTAAGCGATAAAACTAAATTTTCCATTTCAAAAGATTCGATTTCAATCAAACACAAACACATGCGCGCACATACGCACGCATATATATATATATATATATATATATTATATATATATATATATATATATATATATATATATAATATATATATATAAATTTATATATATATATATATTATATATATATATATATATATATATATAATATATATATATATATATATATATATTATATATATATATATATATATATATATATATATATATATATATATATATATATATAGATATATATATATATATATATATATATATATATATATATAGATATATATATATATATATATATATATATAGATATATATATATATATATATATATATATATATATATATATATATATATATATATATGCGTATATATGCATATATATATTATATATATGTATATATATATATATATATATATATATATATATATATATATATATATATATAATATATATATATATATATATATATATATATATATATATATATATATATATATATACATGCATATATATATATATAATATATATATATACATGCATATATATATATATATATATATATATATATATATATATATATATATATATATATATATATATATGCATATACTTTACTTATATATATATATATATATATAATATATATATATATATATATATATATATATATATATATATATATATATATATATATATATATATATATATATAAACATATATATATATATATATATATATATAAACATATATATATATATATATATATATATATATATATATATATATATATATATGCATTTACATACATATATATATATATATATATATATATATATATATATATATATATATATATATATATATATATATATATATATATATATATATGTTCAGATATATATATATATATGCATTTACATACATATATATATATATATATATATATATATATATATATATATATATATATATATATATATATATATATATATATATATATATATATATATATATATATATATACTATATATATATGTTCAGATATATATATATTATATATATATATATATTATATATATATATATATATATATATATATATATATATATACCCAAGGCACTTCCCCCAAATTTTGGGGGCTAGCCGACATCAACAAATGAAACAAAACTAAAAGGGGACCTCTACTCTCTACGTTCCTCACAGCCTGACAAGGGACTCAACCGAGTTCAGCTGGTACTGCTAGGGTGCCACAGCCCACCCTCCCCCGTTATCCACCACAGATGAAGCTTCATAATGCTGAATCCCCTACTGCTGCTACCTCCGCGGTCATCTAAGGCACCGGAGGAAGCAGCAGGGCCTACCGGAACTGTGTCACAATCGCTTGCTATTCATTCCTATTTCTAGCACGCTCTCTTGCCTCTCTCACATCTATCCTCTTATCACCCAGAGCTTTCTTCACACCATCCATCCAGCCAAACCTTGGCCTTCCTCTTGTACTTCTCCCATCAACTCTTGCATTCATCACCTTCTTTACCAGACAGCTATTTTCAATTCTCTCAAAATGGTCAAACCACCACAACACATTCATATCCACTCTAGCTGGTAACTAATTTTTTACACCTGTTCTCACCCTCACCACTTCGCTCCTAACCCTATCTACTCAAGATACACCAGCCATACTCCTTAGACACTTCATCTCAAACACATTCAATTTTTGTCTCTCCATCACTTTCATTCCCCACAACTCCGATCCATACATCACAGTTGGTACAATCACTTTCTCATATAGAACTCTCTTTACATTCATGCCCAACCCTCTATTTTTTACTACTCCCTTAACTGCCCCCAACACTTTGCAACCTTCATTCACTCTCTGACGTACATCTGCTTCCAAACCACCATTTGCTGCAACAACAGACCCCAAGTACTTAAACTGATCAACCTACTCAAGTAACTCTCCATTCAAAATGACATTCATCCTTGCACCACCTTCCCTTCTCGTACATCTCATAACCTTACTCTTACCCACATTATCTCTCAACTTCCTTCTCTCACCACACCCTTCCAAATTCTGTCACTAGTTGGTCAAGCTTCTCTTCTGTGTCTGCAACCAGTACAGTATCATCAACAAACAACAACTGATTTACCTCCCATTCATGGTCATTCTCATCTACCTGTTTTAATCTTCGTCCAAGCACTCGAGCATTCACCTCTCTCACCACTCCATCAACATACAAGTTGAACAACCACGGCGACATCACACATCCCTGTCTCAGCCCCACTCTCACCGGAAACCAATCACTCACTTCATTTCTTATTCTAACACATGCTTTACTACCTTTGTGGAAACTTTTCACTGCTTGCAACAACCTTCCACCAACACCATATAACCTCATCACATTCCACATTGGTTCCCTATCAACTCTACCATACGCTTTCTCCAGATCCATAAACATAACATACACCTCCTTACCTTTTGCTAAATATTTCTCACATATCTGCCTAACTGTAAAAATCTGATTCATACTACCGCTACCTATTCTAAAACATCCCTGTACTTCTAAGATTGCATTCTCTGTTTTATCCTTAATCCTATTAATCATTACTCTACCATACACTTATCCAACTACACTCAACAAACTAATACCTCTTGAATAACAACACTCATGTACATCTCCCTTACTCTTATATAGTGGTACAATACAAGCAAAAACCAAATCTACTGGTACCATTGACAACACAAAACACATATTAAACAATCTCACCAACCATTCAAGTACAGTCACACCCCCTTCCTTCACCATCTCAGCTCTCACACCATCCATACCAGGTGCTTTTCCTACTCTCGTTTCATCTAGTGCTCTCCTCACTTCCTCTATTGTAATCTCTCTCTCATTCTCATTTCCCATCACCAGCACCTCAACACCTGCAACAGCAATTATATCTGCCTCCCTATTATCCTCAACATTCAGTAAACTTTTCAAAATATTCCGCCCACCTTTTCCTTGCCTCTTCTCCTTTTAAACACCAATTTCCATCTTTCACCGTCTCTTCAATTCTTGAGTCAGCCTTCCTTACTCTCTTCACTTCTTTCCAAAACTTCTTCTTATTCTCTTCATATGACTGACCCAGTCCCTGACCCCACCTCAGGTCAGCTGCCCTCTTTGCCTCACGTACCTTGCGCTTTACTTCCACATTTTTCTCTCTATATTTTTTCATACTTCTCTATACTATTACTCTGCAGCCATTCTTCAAAAGCCCTCTTTTTCTCTTCTACTTTTACCTTCACTCATTCATTCCACCATTCACTGCCCTTCCTCATGCTGCCTCCAACAACCTTCTTGCCACACACATTACTTGCAATCCCAACAAAATTTTCTTTTACTAACTTCCAGTCCTCCTCTAAATTACCCGATTCTCTTACTCTCACTTCGTTATATGCCATTTTCAACCTTTCCTGTAATTTACTTTTTACCCCCAGGTTTTTTTTATTAGCTCTTCAACCCTCACTAGCTCCCTTTTACATCCACCTTCTCTATTCCCCCACTCTTTTGCTACAACTAATTTTCCTTCCACTAAAAAATGATCAGACATACCGTTACCCATATCCCTAAACACGTGCATGTCTTTCAATCTTCCAAACATTCTTTTAGTTATCAACACACAATCCATTAATGCCCTTTCTACTACTCTTCCATTTGCCACTCTTACCCATATATACTTGTTTTTATCTTTCTTTTTGAAGAAGCTAGCACTTATTACCATCTCTTGTTCAACACACATTTCTACCAGTCTCTCACCAATCTCATTTTCACCTGGTACGCCATACTTCCCAATGACACCTTCTACCTCTCCAGCGCCTACTCCAGCATTTAAGTCACCCATGACAACTACATAATTCCTTCTACCCAGTCCTTCTACACACCTAGTTAAATCATTCCAGAACTCATTCCGCTCTTCTTCACTTTTCTCACTACCTGGCCCATAAGCACTGACAAACGCCCAACATCCCCTACCCAACCTAACCCTTACCCTCATTA
>NC_090734.1:87599411-87609411 GCF_036898095.1 Palaemon carinicauda
GCCGATGGTCTCATTAAATTGTATAATGATGTAATTACTTCATTGATTTATAAAATGCAGTACGATAGACTATTATATCTGTAAGTACAGCATATGGAATTAGATATATGCAATAAAAATATTTGTCTATTCCAATTTCTATATTTTCTCCCCAAGTTGATAGGTGTGAGAGAGGAAAATTATTTCCGAACTATTCAATATTGTCTTACAGATTCCCACTTTTGTTACATAAATCCGTGCCATGTTTTATTTAATCTGTGCATTAATAAAGTATATTTGATATAAAGAAAGAAATAGTAAAATATAATTAGGTAACGCATTCTTAAAAATGTATTAAAACTATTAGTTTAGTTTTTTTTTTACTTTTTTATATGTAGACATATATTCATGTAAAGGTTCGCTGATACTTGCTCTACTTGTATTCTTCATTATCTTTTAAATTATATTATTTGCCTTCAAAAAAAAAAGAAAGCAAAGTTTTATATTGAGGTAAACGAGACAAGAACCTGAATCGAGATATTTATTCGGGGCCTTTCTCTGAATTTTCATTTTATGTTTTTGAGAATCTGAAGGTAATAATTGTACTTTAAGTTGATAAAGATTCATCACTACGCCCTCATGAGCATTGGAATTTTGTAGAGAAATTCTTTCTAAAAAAAATAGGAACTTGCAGTATTTTTTTTTTCCTCGGAATATGATATCGAATTCAGGAAAGATGTTCGTATAACACAAACTTAGGAGATGGATAAATGTAACTACATATATTTCTTCAAAAAAATGTTCCCGACAATGTCCCATCTCGCCCTTCATACAATCCCTTTATAAGACTAAATAGCGTCAATGGGCACTTAATTAAACAATCAGAAATAGCTCCTCAAGCTCGTAATCATTAATAACAAACAGTTCATAGACACTCGATAAATAAGATTAATATCAGATCCGTTGGCAATTGATCAATAGGGTCATAAGGAAATATAAAGAAAATTCACTAATAAGGTCACATGCAATTCCATAAACACTTGAGTTACAAATATTTCCATAAACACTTGATTAATAAGGTCTCAAAGGAATATTTAAATAATTACTAATAAGGTCACAAGCATTTCCATAAACACTTGGTTAATAAGCTCGTTAGTATTTCCATAGAAACTTCATTAATAAGGTCACAAGGAAATATAACGACGCTTCACTAAAAAGGTCAAAAGCATTTCCATAAACACTTGATTAATAAGACCACAAGCATTCCATAGACACTTGATTAATGAGGATACAAGCATTTCCATAGCCACTTGATTTATAAGGTCACAAGCATATCCATAGACACTTGATTAATAAATCAAAAGTATTTCCAAAAAACACATGATTAATAAGGTCACAAGAATTTCAGAAACACTTGATTAACAAGGCCACAAGAAAATCTGAAGACCTGTGATTAATAAGATCACAAGAAAAACTAGAGATACTCGATTAATGTCAAAAGCATTTCCATACCCAGTTAATTAATAACGTCACAAGTAAATCTATTGACACTCGATTCATAAAGTCACAAGTGAATTTATAGACACTCGCTTAATGAGGTAAGAAGCAAATGTATAGATGCTAGATTAGTAGGATCAAAAGCAAAGATATAGATACTTCATTACCATGGTCACAAACCAATCTAAAGAAACTCGATTAGTAAGGGCACAAGTACAGTTATAGACACTTTATTAATAGAGTCACAAGCAAAGCTATAGCCACTCTATTTATAATGACACAAACAGCTCAATATATTCTTAATTGATAAGATCTGAAACCATTCCATAGACACTCAATTAATAAGATAACACAGATCGACAGACACACATTCGATAATTAAGACCACAAACCTTCCCATATACACACGACTAGTAAGACCACAAACAATTCCATAGATACTTGATTAAAAAATTCCACTCAGTCCTAAAGACGCCTTGTCTTGAAATGGTTTTCAAGATTAGCAGGAGCAACTCCTTGCAGAGATTGCTTCAGGTAATTCTGATGGATGATTAATGTGAGAAGTTTGGAGAAGGATCAGAGGTATTCATCATTCATTATCCCTCTCTCTCTCTCTCTCT
Organism: Palaemon carinicauda; assembly: GCF_036898095.1. Taxonomy (NCBI): domain Eukaryota; kingdom Metazoa; phylum Arthropoda; class Malacostraca; order Decapoda; family Palaemonidae; genus Palaemon; species Palaemon carinicauda. The sequence goes on from NC_090734.1 coordinate 87,601,508, forward strand.
CACTCTCTCTCTCTCTCTCTCTCTCTCTCTCTCTCTCTCTCTCTCTCTCTCATATATATATATATATATATAGATATAGATATATATATATATATATATATAAATATATATATATATATATATATATATGTGTGTGTGTGTGTGTGTGTATGTATATATCTTTGTCTCTCTTCAATATTTCATTTCTAACGACTTAACATTAATTTTTATATAACACGAAATAGATTTCTTAAAAGATTTTAATATTCAGTCATCATGAACGTATTTGATAAATATTATTTTCCTACAAAGGGATCCATTTATATATTATATATTAGATTTTATCATTGATTCTTTTATGTTTATATTATGAATGTAATATTTGTATATTTCTATTTTTAGTATAAGAAACTAACTGAACTTTCATATATTATCCTTAGATAGTTTCGACTATGAGGAAATAACTTCAATAAAAAATCTAATGCATCAAAAGATATTCAAGAAAATGTTAATTAAAATGAAAACAAAATCCCCGAGACCTTGAATATGGAATAGATTTTTTTTCTCTAATAATATTATCCAAAACGAAGAATAAAGTTCTGGGCCATGGAAAATATTCTTGAAGTTTTTGAGTTAAGATTCTTCATTTGCAAAGAAATAACAAGTTCCACGCAATCTTCCTTCGGTGCATCGTCTTAAAAACTTAAGGAAACGAAGAAATAAGTAGTTTTTGCATCTCTTTTAGGAGAAGGCAAAGACAACTAAAATATCTACGGACTAATTTTCCTTTTTGTGAAGTATAGCATCACTTAAACCTTTTAAAATCATTTGATTAAATGTTTGCGGTGTTTGATATTTCTTTTTAGTTTCAAAACACTATCGTTACAGCCATTTTTATCACCATTATTGCTGCTAGCAGCAAGTATTTCAAAGTTTAAAGAAATATATATAAAGACGTGGTTTTCTAGTACAGTGTTCGTTTATATTTAATTATAATGATTAAAATTATTATTACAATTCCTAATATCCACGTATTCGTATAAACTTTAATTTATTATTATTATTATTATTATTATTATTATTATTATTATTATTATTATTATTATTATTATTATTATTATTATTATTATTATTATTATTATTATTATTATCTACGTATTACTAAAACTTCAGATTGTTGAATACATACTGTATAGCCACGTCACTCAAAATAATTGCATATATTTAAAAAGTCATAATCCCTAAGGCTTTCCCAGTAATAGAATATAGATAACATGTCAATAACTTATTAGAAAATCTGTAAAGAATATGAAATTGATAACTACTTTATCTATCAAAATACTGGAAGCCAGAACGACTGTGTAATAAATCAACATGAAAGCTATAAATCTGTAAGAGTGCATATCTCAAATCCAATGGCCATAACTCTACAGGGAATCGAAGCTGGAAAAGTATAAGTCCATTGACAATGTTTCTGTTTACTATTACATCTGTCTCCTTTTCTGTCTTTTTTTCTGCTAGGTTGTTTGATTCTAATTGAAGGTATATTCGTCATAGGATAACTAATGGATTTGGATTCTCTCTCTCTCTCTCTCCTCTCTCTCTCTTCTCTCTCTCTCTCTCTCTCTCTCTCTCTCTCTCTCTCTCTCTCTCTCTCTCTCTCTCTTCTCTCTCTCTCTCTCTCTCTCTCTCTCTCTCTCTCTCTCTCTCTCTCTCTCTCCAAGATCCATTAACAGCTCCTGTCAGGACCAAACCAAAACCATTTGTATCTATGTTGAATAAACGGTGACAATTTTATCACTGTGATTTTCCATCTGTCACATCACTCCAAACGATCTGTAACATCCACGGAGATCGTGTGATGGATGAAGACTAAATCATTTTTTTTGTTATATCCCTTTTTATCTGTTTATGAACTTTTTCCTTCGACTATCTCTCATTTCTTGGTTTTCCGGAGAATGGCATATTTTGTAATGAACTTATGAAGTGTACGGGTTCAATGCACTGCTCATGGTACTAGCGTGTGCCGGGAAGTAGCGTTTTAGGCCTATTGTATATGATTTAGTAGACAAGAAATTCGTTCACTATAAATTGGTTAAAGCTGTAATACCTTACTAACTTCGAATTTACACCTGTTATCAATATTGTATATATGACAATAAATGTATATACTGTATATATTTATACGTCATAAGTCTATTTAGCCTTAGCCTTGCTGCTGTCCTCCGAATCGAAGACGACTTCTGCTTTGCTGTGATGGGGATGAAGTTAGATCTGTTGTTAGATCTGTTGAAGTTAGATCTGGGTTGACCGGGGGTATCCGATCTCGACGGTTTTATCTTTTCTCCCTGCGCTGTTGTCTTGCCTGGTTCCGGGTGTCTTCAAGTTGATTGACTCTTGCTTTACAGAGTGAGCGTCATAGTGGTCTGTCAGAGGCGTTCATTTCTAGTTGCTCAGGTTGTATGTTGCACTTCTTGAGCGTAGCTTTGATGTTGTCCTTGTACCTCTTTTTCTGACCCCCTAGATTACGCCGAGCTTCAGGGAGCTGACTCTAGAGGACCTGGCAAGGAAGGCGATGTTCTGGCATACGGATGACGTGGTCGATCCACCTTAGTTGTTTTTTCTGTCAATGTGGATTCTATACTCAGCAGGTTTGAACGGTGGAGAATTTCAGAGTGAGGTACTTTGTCTTGCCATGTGAGCCCTAATATACGCTGAAGACAGGGAATATGGAATGCCTCAAGTTGTTTTACATGTCAACGGTAAGCCGTCTAGGATTCTGCTCCATATAGCAAGGTGGGCATGCAGACAGCTCTGTACACAGCTACTTTTGTTTCTGTCTTGAGGTGTTGATTTAGGAAGAATCTGGACCTGAGTCGGCCGAAAGATGCGGAGGCATGATTTATCCGGGCAACTATTTCCTCATCAATATTGTGTTTTTTAGTGAAGATGCTTCCAAGGTAGATAAAGCTGTCAGCTTGTTTGATGGCTTCCCCATTCAGATGAAATACGGGGGCTCTCCTGCAATTATTTGCTGGGATAGGATTTCAGTTTTGTTGATGTTAACTTTGAGCCCCATGGCTCGGAAAATTGATGAGACAATGGTAAGGCTGCGTTGGAGGTCGTCTGGTGAGTGAGCCACCAAAGCCCAATCATCTGCATATTGGAGTTCCATTAGGTGTGTCATTGTTGTTTTTGTCACAGACTGGAGGCGCCTAAGGTTGAATAAGTTTCCGTCTAGTCGAAACTGCACTTTCAATTGATCTTCTTCGTTGACTTGTTGGTGGCTCAGGAGGGTGACTGCAGTGAGGTAGATGTTGAATATCACTGGAGCCAGGACACATGCTTGTTTTACTCCAGTTTCTACCCTGAAAAGTTGTGATTTACTACCACCCATACTTACACAGGCTTGCATATCTTTGTGTAAGTTTCTTAGAATGTTAAGGAATTTCGGAGGTACTCCAAATTTAGAGAGAGTGGTCCATAAAAGGTCTCTGTTCACCGTGTCGAAGGCCTTTGTTGGATCGATAAAGGCTATGTGAAGATCACGGTTTTACTCATGGCATTTCTCTTGTAGTTCTCGGGCCACGAATATCATGTTACAAGTGCTGCGTTCTTTACGAAAGCCACATTGCGTTTCTGGTAGTAAATTTTCTGAAATGTGTTTGCAAAGTCTTGCAAGCATTATTATTGCCAGGATTCTACTTGCAACACCGAGCAAGGTGATGCCTCTGCTATTGTCACAGAGGGAACGGCCCCTTTACGTTTGTAGATGGTGACAATGTCTGAGACATGCCACTCATGGGGGACTTCTTCCATGTTCCAAATAGAGAGAATAAGGTTGTGGAGATGTTGATGGAGTAAGTAGCCCCCCTCCTTGAATAGTTCCACTGGTACACCATCAGGGCCGGGGCTTTTGTTGTTTTTCATGGCCCTGATGACTTGTATAGTTTCTGGGAAAGTGGGGTTGTTATCTAGGATTTCTGAGTGAGGAACATTGTGGCGGGATGTTGCAAAACAAACCCCACACCCTTGAATCACTCTAAACAGACCAATGTGTCCTCAATACAAACTTTCCCCTTACGTTATCAGCAGCGGGACTCTTGGACAAAAGGACAAAAAACAAACCAAAACATAACTTTAAAACTATATTTCCTAATACTAAAAACAATCACTTAATACTAAAAATCACCAACCATATTCCATAACCAAAAAAATAAAAACAACTCAGTAATACAATCTTAACTTAACACAAAATTAACATTTATAAAAAAACTTCCGCATTCAAATAAACCCTAACAAAACTTAAACGCTAAAATATACCACAACCATAAAGATAAACAGAAATATTTTATATTTCTGCGTGGACACCTTCGTCCACACAAGGGCCAACAGTCTTTTATAGGCAACTACCACAGCTTTGTGGTCAACAATCCACTGCGTGGCAAATTGTCACCACTGCCTCCCTAATTGGGGTCCGGGATGTCATCATCGTCATCCTCATCATCATCATCATCATCATCATCCGAAAATTCCTTATTACAGCCAAGTCGTTACCAATTATATCCAAATCTAAAATAGCAGTCAGTTCCAAGTCCCTTATATCAAGCCAGGTCATCAATCAATATTCAAAATATCTCTCTCAAAGGAGGAATCACGGCCTGCCAAAATAAAAAAGAAAAACACTTATGAACACTCCTAACTAACTGAACTATCTCACTATAATCAAAGATAAATAATAAATTGTTCCTATCATTCACAATCACTACAAGGAAAGATAAACAAAACTGTACTTACTCAGAAAATCAAAAAAACACTTCCACGCTGGTCAGAAAAATATAAATATAATCCAGCTCTCACACAACTGCCTTAAGCTGCAGTCAAATAAAAAAAGCATTCGCTCAGAAACATTCACCACTGTTGTAACCTAACTAAAAACATAAACAAACAATCTCATTTGTACAAACAGTCTTTCTCACCACCAACGATCGATACACTAACTACTTTCGCTCGCTGACACAATCTCTCTCTCTCTCTCTCTCTCTCTCTCTCTCTCTCTCTCTCTCTCTCTCTCTCTCTCTCTCACAGGATTTGGCAAAAAACAAAAAATAAAAATAAAGCAAAAATAAATCCTCCACATTCCTCCCCCCTTACTTTGCCAAATCCGTCTCACACAAAACTTACAATATTTTTTTCAATACCCAGTCGCAGTCGGGAACGGGACCTCTACTCCGAGTAACTGGGCCTCCATACACTCTCTCATTCACTTCTTCCTTATCACAATCATTCGCTACATTAACACTATTCTTATCTAAATCCCTATCATCTAATATATCATGTACAATCCCATCTACCGCGTTCTCGTTTGGCCCTATAATTACACTCATTTCTGTAAATAGTTCATCCATTTCATCAAAAACATTCTCAACTTTAGCAAAAGATTCATTCATGCTACTTATCATTCTCCTGTCTCTCATTCTCGCGTTATTCATTTTTTCTTTTACATCATCTAACGAAAAGCGACACACACTATAAGTATCATTCATACTCAGCCACGTTTCATCTGTATTAATACATTTATCCTCTACACTCACTTGTACATTTACACCCTTGTCATACATATTCGTATTCTTACCTATACCTATAAATATCCCTTGCACTTTCTCCTCACTTAAAACTTTCAAACGCCTCTTTTTCCTATATTCAACTAACACTAATTGTTTATTTTCCAGCCCTAACTTCTCATGCATACTAGATTCATACTTGCTCATTTCCAACCAATTATTCATCCCATTCTCACAAACATTAATCCTATTCCTTCCACACACACAGGAGGACTCACCCAGCTGAACCCTCTTATACTCTAGTTTCCCGAACATCCTGGCTGATTTACTCCCTTCTTCCTACATACCCTAGCTACATGCCCATCTACACCACATTCAGTACACTTACCCCGCGGCTCCTTGCACATTCTAGCATAATGACCATCCTTACCACAATTACCACAAATTACATTCATATGATTACTACGACATCCACTCGCTATGTGCCCAGTCATACCACACCGATAACATTTTACCCCTTTCTCTTTCTTGCACTCCCTAATTCTATGCCCTACCTCACCACATCCAAAACAAGCACCTAGAGCCCATCTACATTCATTCTTCTTATGACCTTCCTTTCCACACCTATAACACTTTTCATTACGGACACGACTATCTGACATACCTCGATGCGCACTAACACTCCTATCCCTCCAAACCTGATTCCCTTGCCTAAACCCTTCATTTGTCCTTACAGGTATTCCCACATTACTCGCCCTAACACTCCTATCTACTACACTATCAGCTACCCTCATCGGTCCTCTCATAACAGCATCTCTAAAACTAACAAATTCTGGCACACTTTCCTCCATTCCAGTTCTTACACTCACAGATTTACTTTCTTTCATACACCTATCCAACTCGTAATCCTCAACTATCTCTAATATATCATCCCATGTCAATCTTTCTTTTGTCCACCTCATTTTCTCCTTCCGTTTCAAATTAACAAACTCAGCAACATTCTCGGGTACAGTAGCCAAAAACTTCTTCATTAACAACTTATTCTCATTTATACCTTCATCCCCATACTTCTTCCTAGCTAAAGTTTCCAACCTACATACATACATCGATATCGCTTCTCCTGCATTCATCCGTGCTTCATCAAAATCATTCTTACGCTTATACTTAACACTTCCTTTCATACGTTTTACCTGCTCAATTATTCTCTTTTTCACACTTTCATAATCAACGTCCCCTACACTCATTATCACTCCATACATCGTCAACAAATACCCAGTCAAATATTCTCCTAACTCCCTAGCCCAAACTCTTTTACTATCACCATACTTATCCTGACAATACCTCTCATACTCCTTGAAAAAATCATATACATCCCTACTGCTATGCTCATTGAACCTTTCACACCGAGGTACCTCTCTCATAAACACAGTCTTACACACATCACGTTCATTCTCACTGTTATCATCACTGTCTACTCCCTTGTTACCTTCTTCCTCATTTGAATATAATGAATCCACTTCCACACTTAAATTCCTATCCTTAACCATTCCCTTCTTACCCTTTTTCTTACTTACCACTTTCACCCATTCACGATCATCCTTGCTATCATCCTGACACTTTTTCTTCTCTTTCTTTACATCACTTTTACCTTTCTTTTTCTTCCTATTACATTTTTGTTCATCCTTACTATGCCTAATTCCCTTATCTTCAATCTCACTATCACTATTACTATTACTATCACTATCACTTCCTTTCCCATTATCACTAACCTTAGCCTTCTCATCCACTATCAACCCATTACCCGAAACTGAGGACACTCCTCCGACTGCACCTTCACCCATTATAGTTTTCATCATCCCCATTACTTGCCCCATCATATCTTCCATTCGTTTCTCCGTCCGTTCTTCATTCTCTCGCATCCTCATCTCAACACCCTCTTCCACTCTCTCTACAGTTCCCTTTAACTCCCTAAGCTCCTTCTGCATCGCCTCATTCTCCCAGTTAAACCTCTCATTCTCTACTAGCAACCTCTCTTTCTCAACTATCAACATCTGCTCCCGTTCTTTATAATGCCGCAATTCCTCCTCCAAAGCCTTGTATTTACCTTCCATTTTTTTTCAACCTTAATCCTAATTCCGTTCTTCGTCCAACAGTCCGGCTTCCTATCCCACCTCGGCAGTCCCTGTTCGGGCGCCAAAATGATGTGGCGGGATGTTGCAAAACAAACCCCACACCCTTGAATCACTCTAAACAGACCAATGTCTCCTCAATACAAACTTTCCCCTTACGTTATCAGCAGCGGGACTCTTGGACAAAAGGAAAAAAAACAAACCAAAACATAACTTTAAAACTATATTTCCT
>NC_090734.1:87614411-87621911 GCF_036898095.1 Palaemon carinicauda
TGCTCATGGTACTAGCGTGTGCCGGGAAGTAGCGTTTTAGGCCTATTGTATATGATTTAGTAGACAAGAAATTCGTTCACTATAAATTGGTTAAAGCTGTAATACCCTACCAACTTCGAATTTACACCTGTTATCAATATTGTATATATGACGATAAATGTATATACTGTATATATTTATACGTCATAAGTCTATTTAGCCTTAGCCTTGCTGCTGTCCTCCGAATCGAAGACGACTTCTGCTTTGCTGTGATGGGGATGAAGTTAGATCTGTTGTCGTTGGTGCCATCTTGCATGGCTGTGAAGACCAATTCTGGATCCACACACTCTGCCACACAACTGGCAAGTCAGGTCTGGGTTGACCGGGGGTATCCGATCTCGACGGTTTTATCTTTTCTCCCTGCGCTGTTGTCTTGCCTGGTTCCGGGTGTCTTCAAGTTGATTGACTCTTGCTTTACAGAGTGAGCGTCATAGTGGTCTGTCAGAGGCGTTCATTTCTAGTTGCTCAGGTTGTATGTTGCACTTCTTGAGCGTAGCTTTGATGTTGTCCTTGTACCTCTTTTTCTCACCCCCTAGATTACGCCGAGCTTCAGGGAGCTGACTCTAGAGGACCTCGCATGGAAGGCGATGTTCTGGCATACGGATGACGTGGTCGATCCACCTGAGTTGTTTTTTCTGCCAATGTGGATTCTATACTCAGCAGGTTTGAACGGTGGAGAATTTCAGAGTGAGGTACTTTGTCTTGCCATGTGAGCCCTAATATACGCTGAAGACAGGGAATATGGAATGCCTCAAGTTGTTTTACATGTCGACGGTAAGCCGTCCAGGATTCTGCTCCATATAGCAAGGTGGGCATGCAGACAGCTCTGTACACAGCTACTTTTGTTTCTGTCTTGAGGTGGTGATTTAGGAAGACTCTGGACCTGAGTCGGCCGAAAGATGCGGAGGCATGATTTATCCGGGCAACTATTTCCTCATCAATATTGTGTTTTTTAGTGAAGATGCTTCCAAGGTAGATAAAGCTGTCAGCTTGTTTGATGGCTTCCCCATTCAGATGAAATACGGGGGCTCTCCTGCAATTATTTGCTGGTTAGGATTTCAGTTTTGTTGATGTTAACTTTGAGCCCCATGGCTCGGAAAATTGATGAGACAATGGTAAGGCTGCGTTGGAGGGCGTCTGGTGAGTGAGCCACCAAAGCCCAATCATCTGCATATTGGAGTTCCATTAGGTGTGTCATTGTTGTTTTTGTCACAGACTGGAGGCGCCTAAGGTTGAATAAGTTTCCGTCTAGTCGAAACTGCACTTTCAATTGAACTTCTTCGTTGACTTGTTGGTGGCTCAGGAGGGTGACTGCAGTGAGGTATATGTTGAATATCACTGGAGCCAGGACACATGCTTGTTTTACTCCAGTTTCTACCCTGAAAAGTTGTGATTTACTACCACCCATACTTACACAGGCTTGCATATCTTTGTGTAAGTTTCTTAGAATGTTAAGGAATTTCGGAGGTACTCCAAATTTAGAGAGAGTGGTCCATAAAAGGTCTCTGTTCACCGTGTCGAAGGCCTTTGTTGGATCGATAAAGGCTATGTGAAGATCACGGTTTTACTCATGGCATTTCTCTTGTAGTTCTCGGGCCACGAATATCATGTTACAAGTGCTGCGTTCTTTACGAAAGCCACATTGCGTTTCTGGTAGTAAATTTTCTGAAATGTGTTTGCAAAGTCTTGCAAGCATTATTATTGCCAGGATTCTACTTGCAACACCGAGCAAGGTGATGCCTCTGCTATTGTCACAGAGGGAACGGCCCCTTTACGTTTGTAGATGGTGACAATGTCTGAGACATGCCACTCATGGGGGACTTCTTCCATGTTCCAAATAGAGAGAATAAGGTTGTGGAGATGTTGATGGAGTAAGTAGCCCCCCTCCTTGAATAGTTCCACTGGTGCACCATCAGGGCCGGGGCTTTTGTTGTTTTTCATGGCCCTGATGACTTGTATAGTTTCTGGGAAAGTGGGGTTGTTATCTAGGATTTCTGAGTGAGGAACATTGTGGCGGGATGTTGCAAAACAAACCCCACACCCTTGAATCACTCTAAACAGACCAATGTCTCCTCAATACAAACTTTCCCCTTACGTTATCAGCAGCGGGACTCTTGGACAAAAGGACAAAAAACAAACCAAAACATAACTTTAAAACTATATTTCCTAATACTAAAAACAATCACTTAATACTAAAAATCACCTACCATATTCCATAACCAAAAAAATAAAAACAACTCAGTAATACAATCTTAACTTAACACAAAATTAACATTTATAAAAAAACTTCCGCAATCAAATAAACCCTAACAAAACTTAAACGCTAAAATATACCACAACCACAAAGATAAACAGAAATATTTTATATTTCTGCGTGGACACCTTCGTCCACACAAGGGCCAACAGTCTTTTATAGGCAACTACCACAGCTTTGTGGTCAACAATCCACTGCGTGGCAAATTGTTACCACTGCCTCCCTAATTGGGGTCCGGGATGTCATCATCGTCATCCTCATCATCATCATCATCATCATCATCCTCATCATCCGAAAATTCCTTATTACAGCCAAGTCGTTACCAATTATATCCAAATCTAAAATAGCAGTCAGTTCCAAGTCCCTTATATCAAGCCAGGTCATCAATCAATATTCAAAATATCTCTCTCAAAGGAGGAATCACGGCCTGCCAAAATAAAAAAGAAAAACACTTATGAACACTCCTAACTAACTGAACTATCGCACTATAATCAAAGATAAATAATAAATTGTTCCTATCATTCACAATCACTACAAGCAAAGATAAACAAAACTGTACTTACTAAGAAAATCAAAAAAACACTTCCACGCTGGTCAGAAAAATATAAATATAATCCAGCTCTCACACAACTGCCTTAAGCTGCAGTCAAATAAAAAAAGCATTCGCTCAGAAACATTCACCACTGTCGTAACCTAACTAAAAACATAAACAAACAATCTCATTTGTACAAACAGTCTTTCTCACCACCAACGATCGATACACTAACTACTTTCGCTCGCTGACACAATCTCTCTCTCTCTCTCTCTCTCTCTCTCTCTCTCTCTCTCTCTCTCTCTCTCTCTCTCTCTCTCTCTCTCTCACAGGATTTGGCAAAAAACAAAAAAATAAAAATAAAGCAAAAATAAATCCTCCACATTCCTCCCCCCTTACTTTGCCAAATCCGTCTCACACAAAACTTACAATATTTTTTTCAATACCCAGTCGCAGTCGGGAACGGGACCTCTACTCCGAGTAACTGGGCCTCCATACACTCTCACATTCACTTCTTCCTTATCACAATCATTCGCTACATTAACACTATTCTTATCTAAATCCCTATCATCTAATATATCATGTACAATCCCATCTACCGCGTTCTCGTTTGGCCCTATAATTACACTCATTTCTGTAAATAGTTCATCCATTTCATCAAAAACATTCTCAACTTTAGCAAAAGATTCATTCATGCTACTTATCATTCTCCTGTCTCTCATTCTCGCGTTATTCATTTTTTCTATTACATCATCTAACGAAAAGCCACACACACTATAAGTATCATTCATACTCAGCCACATTTCATCTGTATTAATACATTTATCCTCTACACTCACTTGTACATTTACACCCTTGTCATACATATTCGTATTCTTACCTATACCTATAAATTTCCCTTGCACTTTCTCCTCACTTAAAACTTTCAAACGCCTCTTTTTCCTATATTCAACTAACACTAATTGTTTATTTTCCAGCCCTAACTTCTCATGCATACTAGATTCAAACTTGCTCATTTCCAACCAATTATTCATCCCATTCTCACAAACATTAATCCTATTCCTTCCACACACACAGGAGGACTCACCCAGCTGAACCCTCTTATACTCTAGTTTCCCGAACATCCTGGCTGATTTACTCCCTTCTTCCTACATACCCTAGCTACATGCCCATCTACACCACATTCAGTACACTTACCCCGCGGCTCCTTGCACATTCTAGCATAATGACCATCCTTACCACAATTACCACAAATTACATTCATATGATTACTACGACATCCACTCGCTATGTGCCCAGTCATACCACACCGATAACATTTTACCCCTTTCTCTTTCTTGCACTCCCTAATTCTATGCCCTACCTCACCACATCCAAAACAAGCACCTAGAGCCCATCTACATTCATTCTTCTTATGACCTTCCTTTCCACACCTATAACACTTTTCATTACGGACACGACTATCTGACATACCTCGATGCGCACTAACACTCCTATCCCTCCAAACCTGATTCCCTTGCCTAAACCCTTCATTTGTCCTTACAGGTATTCCCACATTACTCGCCCTAACACTCCTATCTACTACACTATCAGCTACCCTCATCGGTCCTCTCATAACAGCATCTCTAAAACTAACAAATTCTGGCACACTTTCCTCCATTCCAGTTCTTACACTCACAGATTTACTTTCTTTCATACACCTATCCAACTCGTAATCCTCAACTATCTCTAATATATCATCCCATGTCAATCTTTCTTTTGTCCACCTCATTTTCTCCTTCCGTTTCAAATTAACAAACTCAGCAACATTCTCGGGTACAGTAGCCAAAAACTTCTTCATTAACTCCTTATTCTCATTTATACCTTCATCCCCATACTTCTTCCTAGCTAAAGTTTCCAACCTACATACATACATCGATATCGCTTCTCCTGCATTCATCCGTGCTTCATCAAAATCATTCTTACGCTTATACTTAACACTTCCTTTCATACGTTTTACCTGCTCAATTATTCTCTTTTTCACACTTTCATAATCAACGTCCCCTACACTCATTATCACTCCATACATTGTCAACAAATACCCAGTCAAATATTCTCCTAACTCCCTAGCCCAAACTCTTTTACTATCACCATACTTATCCTGACAATACCTCTCATACTCCTTGATAAAATCATATACATCCCTACTGCTATGCTCATTGAACCTTTCACACCGAGGTACCTCTCTCATAAACACAGTCTTACACACATCACGTTCATTCTCACTGCTATCATCACTGTCTACTCCCTTGTTACCTTCTTCCTCATTTGAATATAATGAATCCACTTCCACACTTAAATTCCTATCCTTAACCATTCCCTTCTTACCCTTTTTCTTACTTACCACTTTCACCCATTCACGATCATCCTTGCTATCATCCTGACACTTTTTCTTCTCTTTCTTTACATCACTTTTACCTTTCTTTTTCTTCCTATTACATTTTTGTTCATCCTTACTATGCCTAATTCCCTTATCTTCAATCTCACTATCACTATTACTATTACTATCACTATCACTTCCTTTCCCATTATCACTAACCTTAGCCTTCTCATCCACTATCAACCCATTACCCGAAACTGAGGACACTCCTCCAACTGCACCTTCACCCATTATAGTTTTCATCATCCCCATTACTTGCCCCATCATATCTTCCATTCGTTTCTCCGTCCGTTCTTCATTCTCTCGCATCCTCATCTCAACACCCTCTTCCACTCTCTCTACAGTTCCCTTTAACTCCCTAAGCTCCTTCTGCATCGCCTCATTCTCCCAGTTCAACCTCTCATTCTCTACTAGCAACCTCTCTTTCTCAACTATCAACATCTGCTCCCGTTCTTTATAATGCCGCAATTCCTCCTCCAAAGCCTTGTATTTACCTTCCATTTTTCTTCAACCTTAATCCTAATTCCGTTCTTCGTCCAACAGTCCGGCTTCCTATCCCACCTCGGCAGTCCCTGTTCGGGCGCCAAAATAATGTGGCGGGATGTTGCAAAACAAACCCCACACCCTTGAATCACTCTAAACAGACCAATGTCTCCTCAATACAAACTTTCCCCTTACGTTATCAGCAGCGGGACTCTTGGACAAAAGGACAAAAAACAAACCAAAACATAACTTTAAAACTATATTTCCTAATACTAAAAACAATCACTTAATACTAAAAATCACCAACCATATTCCATAACCAAAAAAATAAAAACAACTCAGTAATACAATCTTAACTTAACACAAAATAAACATAATAAAAAAACTTCCGCAATCAAATAAACCCTAACAGAACTTAAACGCTAAAATATACCACAACCACAAAGATAAACAGAAATATTTTATATTTCTGCGTGGACACCTTCGTCCACACAAGGGCCAACAGTCTTTTATAGGCAACTACCACAGCTTTGTGGTCAACAATCCACTGCGTGGCAAATTGTCACCACTGCCTCCCTAATTGGGGTCCGGGATGTCATCATCGTCATCCTCATCATCATCATCATCATCATCATCATCCGAAAATTCCTTATTACAGCCAAGTCGTTACCAATTATATCCAAATCTAAAATAGCAGTCAGTTCCAAGTCCCTTATATCAAGCCAGGTCATCAATCAATATTCAAAATATCTCTCTCAAAGGAGGAATCAAGGCCTGCCAAAATAAAAAAGAAAAACACTTATAAACACTCCTAACTAACTGAACTATCGCACTATAATCAAAGATAAATAATAAATTGTTCCTATCATTCACAATCACTACAAGCAAAGATAAACAAAACTGTACTTACTCAGAAAATCAAAAAAACACTTCCACGCTGGTCAGAAAAATATAAATATAATCCAGCTCTCACACAACTGCCTTAAGCTGCAGTCAAATAAAAAAAGCATTCGCTCAGAAACATTCACCACTATGGTAACCTAACTAAAAACATAAACAAACAATCTCATTTGTACAAACAGTCTTTCTCACCACCAACGATCGATACACTAACTACTTTCGCTCGCTGACACAATCTCTCTTTCTCTCTCTCTCTCTCTCTCTCTCTCTCTCTCTCTCTCTCTCTCTCTCTCTCTCTCTCTCTCTCTCTCTCACACACAGGATTTGGCAAAAAACAAAAAATAAAAATAAAGCAAAAATAAATCCTCCACAACATCAGGGATGTTGTTGATGATATTAGGCTCTACAGGATTTCGTTGGTTAAGGATCAAGCTGAAATGTTGTGCCCAGCGATCTATTATCTCCTGTTTGTTTTTTTAGGAGGTTTCCTTCTACAGAGAGAACAAGAGTTATACTACTTTTTTTGGGGTCATATAAAATTTTAATAGAGTTGTAGAGACCATGTTGATCATTTGCATCTGCGTATGATTGAGTCTCTTTTGCACGGTCATTTCACCAGTTATTTTCCATGTCTCTGAGTATTTTCTGCACTTCTGATCTTAGCTGTTGGAAGTTTTCTTTGAGAAGTAGGTTGTGAGAGCCATGCATCGTGCGCTTTATTTTTTGCTGTGATTAGATCATGTATACCATCAGCGTTGTTATCAAACCAATCTTGATGACGTCGTGGGGAGAAGCCAAGGATTTCTTCCGCATTTTCCTGAATTATAGTTTTCAGTTTTGTCCACTCAGAGTCAAGCTCATTGTCGATGTTGT
>NC_090734.1:87631911-87636911 GCF_036898095.1 Palaemon carinicauda
CCATATATATTTTTGATATATTAATGTCTGGATTCTCTTAACGACCTCGGGATCAGAGCCCCAGGCGAAATCTCACAAAGACAAGAGCTTGGCTCCGACCGGGAATCGAACCCTGGTCGGCAAGCTTATATAGACAGTGACTATCCCATTCGGCCACGAAGAAAGATAAAAGTCAATGGCTGAATGGGTTAGTAACTGTCTATATAAGCTTGCCGACCAGGGTTCGATTCCCGGTCGGAGCCAAGCTCTTGTCTTTGTGAGATTTCGCCTGGGGCTCTGATCCCGAGGTCGTTAAGAGAATCCAGACATTAATATATCAAAAATATATATGGCTTATTTGAATATGAAAAACACGTAAAAATGTGCAAAATTTATCATAAATACATATATATATATATATATATATATATATATATATATATATATATATATATATATATATATATATATATATATATATATGTATATATATATGTATATATATATATATATATATATATATATATATATATATATATATATATATATATATATATATATATATATATATATATATATATATATATATATATATATATATATATATATATATATATATATATATTTATATCCATCCATTTACTTAGTTATCTATATATATATATATATATATATATATATATATATATATATATATATGTATATATATTTATATATATATATATTTGTATATATATATATATATATATATATATATATATATATATAAATTTTTACATATACTGTATATATATATATATATATATATATATATATATATATATATACATATATATTTATATGTATAGATATATATATATATATATATATATATATATATATATATATATATATATATACATATATATTTATATGTATAGATATATATATATATATATATATATATATATATATATATATATATATATATATATATATATAAATGCATATACATATCTCTCTCTCTCTCTCTCTCTCTCTCTCTCTCTCTCTCTCTCTCTCTCTCTCTCTCTCTCTCTCTCTCTCTCTCTCTATATATATATATATATATATATATATATATATATATATATATATATATATATATATATATATATATATATATATTTATTTATGTATATATATATATATATATATATATATATATATATATATATATATATACATATATATATATATATATATATATATATATATATATATATATATATATATATATTTATATTTATATATCTATCTATTTATCTATCTAGCTATCTATCTATCTATCTATATATATATATATATATATATATATATATATATATATATATATATATATATACATATATATATATATATATATATATATATATATATATATATATATATATATATGTATATATATATACATACGTATAAATATATATATATATATATATATATATATATATATATATACATACATATATATATATATATATATATATATATATATATATATATATATATATATATATGATATATATGCACATATGCATATACACACACATATATATACATGTATATATATATATATATATATATATATATATATATATATATATAAAAATATATATATGTATATATATACATATATATATACTTGAATATATATATATATATATATATATATATATATATATATATATATATATATATATATATATATATATATATATATATATCTTTCTCTAGAAGCGTGTCCCTATTTGGGGTCACTGAAATTGTTCTTCAACACATTCTTCGATTTCCTTCGGTCAAGTGCAACTTCCTCGATCAATCGCAACTCCCTCATATCTCTTTACACACAGTCAATCCATAGCAAATTTTGTGTACATAACCTTCTCCTACTAGGTGAACCCATATCCATCATCTTCCTTATCAGATGGTCGTCATCTCGTCTCTAAATATTTATATACCATATCAGTGCTATTTTGAAAGGGCCTCTGACATGTTTGTTCTGAAATTTATCCTTTTTAGTATGTCCACATTGCCACCTCAATATCCTCATTTCAGTTAAATCAATTCTGTTATCGTCCCTACTCCTAGTTCCCCATCTTTGAGAATAGTGCATATTTACGCATATACTGTAAACGCACAGAAACAAGAACACACACACACACACACACACACACACATATATATATATATATATATATATATATATATATATATATATATATACATTAAAATACACAATTTTCCGTGTATTTATGATAAATAAAATAACCCACAATGTATGAAAAATAGAAGTTTATTTAGCTTTCGAAGGGACCATCTCCCTTCCTCTTCAGAATACAAATGGTTACAAATTTTTTAAAAAGAGTTACAAAAAGGTTCTTAAGAGATAAAAAGCCCGTTACAGTCTTAGCGAATATTAACAGCATTTCACGGTGGTTTGTTTACATCGTTTAACAATTCCTTAACAATAGTTACATTGTTTTTTACAATATTATTTAAAAACTGATCCAATTTAAAATTACTTTGATATATATTAAAATTATTAGAATTCTGAATTAAAACAGCTTCAATCAGTTTCCGTCTATGTGTATCAGGCATTGATATCAATTTGTCCATATTCTTAAAATCTATTGGGTGATTTTCCCGTGTCATATGTTTAAAAACAGCGCTATTTTCATCACCTCTTCTAATGGAATCTCTATGTTCTCTCTTTCTTCTCTCAAAATCTACTGATTCTCCTATGTAAACTTTATCACACGAACCACATGGTAGTTTATATATACATGCTTGTTTGGCAGCCTTTCCTTTCCCTGATTTTGTCAACACCTTTTTAATAGTTAAATTATTTTTATATACCCCAACTATATAAGGCCAATTACTTCAACCCGTAATTGTGTAACCTACAATATATCTAAGTGGATAGCAAAATTACTTTCCCCATGTCTTGGCACCATATCAAATTCTCATTTAAAAGATACTTGTAATTTTGTTGATAGAATTAGAAATATTGATCTTCACAACAAAAAGTTAGTCAGTTTTGATGTTGAATCCTTATTTACCAAAGTCCCAGTACAACAATGTCTTCAGTACCTGAGTAACAAAATTGATACATTAGATTTAAGTATACCTGTACCTAATGATATTTTTATAAAGTTGATAGAATTGTGTGTTTCTGAGTCTTATTTTACTGGTAACGGTCAGTTTTTCTCTCAAATATATGGTCTTCCCATGGGTTCCCCTCTGTCTCCTGTTTTAGCAAATATTTTTATGGAATTTTTTGAAACAGAACTTTTACCTGACATTTTAGATTTTGACATTACATGGGTGAGATATGTAGATGATATTTTTGCTGTTGTTCCATGTTCTCTTAATATTGATAACTTTTTAGTGTCTTTAAACAATCTCCACCCTTCAATTAAATTTAAAGTTGAAATAGAAAATAATAATGAATTACCCTTCTTGGACACACTGGTAATCCGTCCGGAAGTTGGCTGTCCTAAATTCAAGGTTTACAGGAAAGAAACGCATTCAGATTCTTATATACATGCATTTTCAAACCATGCAAGAACTACAAAATTGGGGGTTATTTCTAACTTATTTTTAAGGGCATATAAAGTTTGTGACCACGAATTTCTTGAATTTGAAATAAGTTATCTTGAAAGGGTTTTCAAAAATCATGGCTATGATTCTGGTTTTATCGAAAAGGCACACTTAAAAGCAAGGAAGACATATTATGTTGCAAAAGAAAGAGAACCATTTCTAAAAGATGATGAGTGTCTTCTTGTCATTCCTCAAACAGGCCAAGACAACAAATTACTTGACACCTGCCTAAAAAGTTGCAAAGTAGTTGGGGTATATAAAAATAATTTAACTATTAAAAAGGTGTTGACAAAATCAGGGAAAGGAAAGGCTGCCAAACAAGCATGTATATATAAACTACCATGTGGTTCGTGTGATAAAGTTTACATAGGAGAATCAGTAGATTTTGAGAGAAGAAAGAGAGAACATAGAGATTCCATTAGAAGAGGTGATGAAAATAGCGCTGTTTTTAAACATATGACACGGGAAAATCACCCAATAGATTTTAAGAATATGGACAAATTGATATCAATGCCTGATACACATAGACGGAAACTGATTGAAGCTGTTTTAATTCAGAATTCTAATAATTTTAATATATATCAAAGTAATTTTAAATTGGATCAGTTTTTAAATAATATTGTAAAAAACAATGTAACTATTGTTAAGGAATTGTTAAACGATGTAAACAAACCACCGTGAAATGCTGTTAATATTCGCTAAGACTGTAACGGGCTTTTTATCTCTTAAGAACCTTTTTGTAACTCTTTTTAAAAAATTTGTAACCATTTGTATTCTGAAGAGGAAGGGAGATGGTCCCTTCGAAAGCTAAATAAACTTCTATTTTTCATACATTGTGGGTTATTTTATTTATATATATATATATATATGTATATATATATATATATATACATATATATATATATATATATATATATATATATATATATATATATATATGTATATATATATATATATATATATATATATATATACATGTATATATATATATATATATATATATATATATATATATATATATATATTTATATATATATATATATATATATGATAAATTTTGCACATTTAGACGTGTTTTTCATATTCAATTAAGCCATATAAATTCTTGATACATTAATGTCTGGATTCTCTTAACGACCTCGGGATCAGAGCCCTAGGCGAAATCACACAAAGAGAAGAGCTTGTGACCGGCCGGTCACAAGTTCTTGTCTTTGTGTGATTTCGCCTGGGGCTCTGATCCCGAGGTCGTTAAGAAAATCCGGACATTAATGTATCAAAAATTTATATGGTTTAATTGAATATATATATATATATATATATATATATATATATATATATATATATATATATATATATATATATATATATATATATATATATACATATATATATATTTGTAT
>NC_090734.1:87641911-87644411 GCF_036898095.1 Palaemon carinicauda
TGAACCAACTAGATAAAAACACCAATGCAATGTTATCTGCAGAGATATGTCAAAGGCATCTGACAAAGTATGGCATGACGCCCTCAAATATAAAATACTTCAATTGGAATTACCAATAATAATGGAAAATTTCCTCTCAAGCTACATAAAAGACAGAACTGTCATAATACATAGCAGTGATAGGAAACTTTTAGAAACAATCGATATAGAAAGTGGGATTTGCCATGAACTATGCCTATGCAATTGACATAATAAAAGTAATAATGCATCCTACAAATTCAAAAAGATTTTGTAAAATAGAAACAGAAAGATTGATGAAAAAAAAAAACTATTACGAAAACAAGTGGAAAATAAAAACAAGCAGCAACAAATTCCAACTCTTAACTGTATTAAAAAGCATACCAGCACCAATAACAGTAAACAACATAATTATTCTATTCAATAGTGAAGTTAGAATCCTTGGTCTCTCTAGTAAAAGAACTGGCATAAGCTGCTATATTAAAAAAAAACTCTAAATGGCAAAACACAGAAAAGAAACATTAAAACGTTTCGAGCTATTCGATGAAAACATAAGAATAAAACTTTACCAGAAACCTTAATTTGAATATCCAATAGCACTATCATCCACAAGGGTTCGATCAAAGATGAAAACCCTACAAAAATTCCAGAATGAAAATACGAGAAACATTGATGGCCAAACCCAAAATCATAATAATAGCAGTAACAATAATGAAAACAGCGAAACACTCCATAACATATAAAATCTTGAACCAGCTAACGCCAGGTACCACAAAAGGGCCACACAAGCCTGGGAAAGTTTCAAAAACATTCACCCAGAACTTGCAACAAGTATAAAAATAACAGACACCCAAAGCGAGCATTCCTGGTGGAAAACAATAAATCCATTCATTGTTCAGGACGAACCAGATCAAGAAGTTTAAACCTCCTCCCCCCCAAAAAAGAAAAGAAACGTAAATAAACAGAAGTAAATAAACAAACCCTAGTGAAGGAATAATCATGAAAAAAAGGTCCATTGGAGGATGACAACTGAATCACCTCCGGGTATACCAAAAGATATGATATAAAAAAAACACACACAAAAAAAAAAAAAAACCTGTTGGGTCTGCCCCAATATTTTCATATCCCACTATACTTTATTTCAACACATTCCCTCCAATCTTTTCAAAATCCCAATTCCCCCTCCCCTCCCCCACCTATCCTATCCCCCTGTTCTGGAGATGTGGCTGCGTCAAAGTTTACTTCTGATAATGAGCAGAAAAACCTTCTCGCTGCTCGAAACCAGTTGAGTTGAAAGATTTGTTATACTTAAACCTACACATTTTGAATTTTTTGTACATAAGTGAACATTAGTTAGTGCACTGACATTGTGATAGGGTTTCACGGCAATGACATAGTTTGTACTTATATAGTGATATATATAGTGATATATTAAAGAAGAATTGTGAATGATATGGTTTCCATCACTTACCTCATACAAATAAGTCCTTTTCACCGTTACTGGCGGATTATAGCAATGAAAAGAAAAAGATGATAAGAACAACAGAAAAAGTTATATACAAAATTAACACCACTGTGGTAGGAAGTATTATTATTATTATTATTATTATTATTATTATTATTATTATTATTATTATTATTATTATTATTATTATTATTATTATCATCATCTTCTGTATAGAGTTTCTTCTATTATTATTATTATCAATATTATTAGATGGAATAAGCTAAACCCAATGACAAATGTTAAAACCTATCAAAAAATAAAGAATTTTTTTTTTACAGTACGTCACAGACATTACAATACTATAATCGTCGCGTATGGCTTTCCCTTTACAAAAATAAACCTCGTTCATTGACGCATTGCTAAACCGGTTCCATTCATGACATCCGTAAATAAAATCTTTTGCCGCTCTGCTTCACTGGTTTATCAGGAAAAATGCTCGTATCCGTATCCGATAAAATTCTAGTTCAAGTCTTCCGAAGGCAACGAATACTTATACACATCAACTGTTATCGGGATAAGAGTCGAGGACTGTGATAATTGGCGGTTTCATTGGCCAATAATAATAATAATAATAATAATAATAATAATAATAATAATAATGATGATGATAATAATATTAATAATAATAATAATAATAATAATAATAATAATAATAATAATAATAATAATAATAATAGTGTCTGTTATATGGAAAATAATAAAGATGATATTGGTGATGATGAGGATGATAATGGTGGTGGTAATTATTATAATAGTGGGCGAAGTAGAGTAATGATTAAAATGAGAATTTTAGCAATAAACATAATGCAAGTTTATATTACAAATATAATAATAATGGTAATGAGGATAATCGATTCATAATAATGTATCTCCAAATTATCTTTAAATAATCGATCGCCTAAAAAAATAGGAATAATAACATGGAGATAATTTCAATGGCAGTTTTTAGACAAGACTAAAATAGTTGCAATACCA
>NC_090734.1:87649411-87659411 GCF_036898095.1 Palaemon carinicauda
TTTATTTAAACTTTCACGTGAGGACAGAGTAAATTATAATAATTTTGACACTATAAGATGTTAGTTTATAATCGTGTTGATATAAAAAGCTATGCAACTTCATTATACTTTCTGAACCATTCCAAGAATATTAAAATTATGATACTCACCTGTTTTATTTATTGCCTCTCCATTCACTTTCCATATAATTTCTTTATATGAATTATTACAATACTTCTTGTTTGCTATGTCAAACATCTCCTTATACTCTCGAACAAGTTCAAATAATCTCTCATCCATGGTGACAACAATAAACTAATTATACTTTCTATGACTCTATGAGGAAAAGTCAGGGTTGTAGGCCACGAAACAAACAGGTACGATACAGGTCCTCATTCACACAAACCATCATCCACCCGTTGGTTGGGTAGCTAAAGGTCGATTCACACGACCCGTTTTCTCTCCGACAGGCTGGCCAGTGGCTAACCACCATTAAAATGTTATATATTCACACGAAGCATTCCCGATCCATTTACCCGAGCGCGGTTTTCATTGTTTACTTAGACCTTGTCACGTGCGGACCGAGTAAATTACGATATTTTTGACCCTATAAGATGTTGGTTGATAACTGTGTTGATAAAATAAGTTATACAATTTCATAATACTTTATGTACCATGCCAAGAATATTAGAATTATGATAAACTCACCTGTTTTATTTAATGCCTCGCCAGTCTTTTTCTATATCTTTTCTTTATGTAAATTATTTCTATACATCTTGCTTGTCATGTCAAACATCTCCTCATAGCATTGAAAAAGTTAAATTAACCTCTCATTTATGGTGTCCACAAGAAATTAACTAATTTCTATGACTCTATACTCTGAGGAAAAGTCGTGGTTGTGGGCCACGAAACGAACGAGTATGATACAGGTCCTCATTCACACGAAACAATATTCACCCGTTAGTTGGGACGGGTTGCTAACGGCTGTCAAACCGGCTTAGGTCTCTTGGAAAGAAGTCCGAGCCCACTCGGACGGCTGACGACCGAGGGCAGGTGTCGGCCTAACGGGTCGTGTGAACAGTTACATTTGAATACATGTAAGAAAGCTGTACGCCGCTTAACCGACGGCCAGCCTGTCGGAAAGAAAACGGGTCGTGTGAATTGGCCTTAACAGCCGTCAAACCGGCCGAGGTATCTTGGAAAGAAAGCCGAGCCAACTCGGACGGTTGACGACCGAGGGCCGCCGTTAGCCTGACAGGTCGTGTGAACAATAAAGGCCGATTCACATGACCCGTTTTCTTTCTGACAGGCTGGTTAGTGGCTATCCGCCGTTGAAATGTTGTATATTCACATGAGGTGTTCCCTATCCGTTTACCCGAGCTCGGTTTTCATTGTTTATTTAAGCTCTGTCATGTAAGGACAGAGTAAATTACAATTATTTTGAAACTATAAGACATTAGTTAATAACCTTGTTGATATAAAAAGTTATGCAACTTCCTTATACTTTGTACACCATTCCAAGAATATTAAAATCCTGATACTCACCTGTTTTATTTAATGCCTCTCCAATCACTATCCATATATTTTCTTTACGTATATTACTACTATACTTTTTGTTTGCGATGTCAAACATCTCCTCATACTCTCGAACAAGTTCAAATAACCTCTCATTCATGGTGTCAACGATAAAGTAACTATACTTTCTATAACTCTATAAGGAAAAGTCGGTGTTGTAGGCCACGAAACAATCGGGTACAATACAGGTCCTCGTTCACACTCACCATAATCCACTCGTTGGTTGGGTGGCTTACAGCCGTCAAATCGGCCAGGGCCAGGGTTTCTTGGAAAGAAAGCCCTGCCGACTCGGATGGTTGACGACGGAGTCACGGAGGGCCGCCATCAGCTTAACGGGTCGTGTGAACAATTGCATTTGAATACAGGTCAAATTCTAAATTTTGTCAGTACAACGTCTACCTTTTCTAAATCAGGCTTATTCATCTTTATGGTCTCTATAGAATAGACATGCTATATATTTTCATGACAACTGACGTATATATATATATATATATATATATATATATATATATATATATATATATATATATATATATATATATATATATATATATATATATATATATATATATATATATATATATATATATATATATGAGAGAGAGAGAGAGAGAGAGAGAGAGAGAGAGAGAGAGAGAGAGAGAGAGAGAGAGAGAGAGAGAGAGAGATGCTTGGTATCTGTAGTTAAAAATAGGTACTATTAGGCGAACCATGAAATAGGAAAAAAAAAGATACTCACTGAATTTTATATGTAACTGGTGAGTATAAACTACGCAGCCTTAATAACAGCACTTTGCATATTTATTGCATGAAATACATTAAAAATGCATGCAATAAATCAATGTCTACAATGGGCTCATGAACATTTCAAAGATATGCATAAATAATTTGAACTGTGGTATTACACTGGTGTGCACAGATCAGCCACTCGCCAATGTTATGTATTTCATTTATTCTTATAAAAAAAGACCTGAGACATAAGCACTGGCCAATGTGGTAATGTCCCCAACTGGTGATCGCCCGGCTGGAGTTCGAGTTCAGCTTAAACTCCTTATTTCCTTTGATCTCTGCAACCTCACCATCCCTGTGAGCTAAGGATGGCGTGTTTGTGGGGGCCTATAGGTCTCTATGCTGAGTCATTCGCAGTCATTGCATGGCCGTCCTTGGTCTAACTTGGGTGGAGACGGGGCTTTGGTGCTGATCATATTTATATATGTTCAGTTTCTATGCAGGGCTCACCAACCTTTTTAGCTAGAAGAGTCAGTTACTTATAGAATCATAAAGATATATTAGTGTCAGAGTTGCAATAACAAATAGGGTCTCTTGAGATCTCAAATCAACATCTGCTGTACATCAAGACGGAATATCATAAGTTGAGGGATCCTTTCTCTAATTTCTCTCTCTAGTGACGTCACTGGAGTACATCGACTGAGCGATGCCCTTGTAACAGTGTCATTCTGTCAGTTGCATTGTTGAACCTCACGATTATGGATGGGTGTTCCTTAATTGGGAGCAATAATAATTCTACACAGAAAGGGATTTGTTTTCACAGGTTCCCTAAAGACCTCAAGGTGTGCAAAGTATGGATTAATGAAAGTGAAAATAATAATGTTAATGATGTCAGGATTTGTTCTCTCCATTTCCGGATAGAAGATTACGAAAGAAATCTTCAACATGAACTGTTACCACAGCTTTACCACAGAAGTTATCACAGTTTAAAGAAAACCGCAGTTCCGTCTGTGAATGTACCTGTTAAGAACGTAAAGTCACGTATGGTTTAACTAAATTCTTGAAATGAAGTACAAAATCAGAATAGGCATATGCAATATATGAGGAAATTGTCGGACTAGGCTATCCATTATTTTTCTTTCATACTTTCTTTTTATGGATTTAAAGTTTTTTCCGAACAGATTATTAAGCTAGTACGTAGTGACCTATTTCTGAGTAGTCTTCCTGTGCGGACAATAGCTAAGTTTATTCCTATATTTCTTAAAAAACCCACAAAGGGATATAGTGGGTCAGAGCCTTGAATTTGGTAATGAAGGAATAGATCTATTAATCAGGCCCGTTGTGTATGCAGAATTAAGTGGCTTTCAATAGCTTAATAATCCAACAGCTTTCAAGCCTATGAGTGTGGAATTCTTTATTTGGTGCAAAATACATTTTAGGGTGATGATATTAAATGCTGAAAGGAAGTCCAAATATCTTTAAAAAGGTGTAAACAAAATGAAAAAAAAATCCCTAGTAATAGCTTGTAAATAAAAGAACATTATGGTAATTCAATATAAGTCGAGAAAGTTTTTTTTTTTTTTTTGTTCACCCTCGTTACTTTCGTTATTTGTATTCCAAGATTATATTCTGTAAGGCAACGTCTTAGATATCAAGGTATAGCTGTTTTAGAGAGAGAGAGAGAGAGAGAGAGAGAGAGAGAGAGAGAGAGAGAGAGAGAGAGAGAGAGAGAGAGAGAGATTTTCATGTATGGCGATTGTGAACTTCAGCATAACAACAAATTACAGTAAAAACATCGCCCAGTCAACTTGGACCAGCAACGTCACAGACCGACGGTCTCATCTTATGTTCTACCTTGCTGTACATCACACATAGAAGAATATAGTTCAGTAAGCCTACTCAATAAAATAGTCATATTGAAAATATGCATAATACGTATGTTCACAAAGCATAAAAGATAAAGTCTTTCGGTCATTATAATTTAATTTAAATAACAACTTTCTTGATTTCATTTTGCATTAATAAAATGAGAGAATTGTACTAATAACAAAATATAAAAGAAACATGGCTGTATTATATTCTTGCAAGTTATAAGATCATACCTATATAATTGAAGGGGGAAGTATATTATTAAGATTAGAAAATTTCATAAACATGTTCCTTTAACAAAATTATTTGCTATGTATTTCATATATATGATAATACAAAAATTATACCTGAATATTATTAGTATTACGGTTTCTTGTAGAAGTCATGGTATTACAAAGGGAAAACACCATTACATACT
Source organism: Palaemon carinicauda (assembly GCF_036898095.1). Taxonomy (NCBI): domain Eukaryota; kingdom Metazoa; phylum Arthropoda; class Malacostraca; order Decapoda; family Palaemonidae; genus Palaemon; species Palaemon carinicauda. Next base: position 87,653,982 of record NC_090734.1, read on the forward strand.
GTACATGAATATTATATCACTTTCTGAAAACTTGAAGGAAATTCCTTATTTAAAATTCAAATATAATTTTCTATAAAAGAAAAGCCCCAGGCGAAATCACACAAAGACAAGAGCTTGTGACCGGCCGGGAATCAAACCCTGGTCCGGCAAGCTTGTAGAGACAGTGACTAAACCACTTGGCCACAGAGAAAGATAAAAGTCAATGACAATTCTGCTGTACTTATACCTGTCGAATTCAGGTGTTTTGTACTTAGAATTTAAATTAACCCATCTTCACCATCGTAGCTAATTGGTAGTTTGTTACTTGGCATTCGAATTATGATAAATTTTTGCACATTTAGACGTGTTTTCATATCCAAATAAACCATATATTTTTGCCACATTAATGTCTGGATTCTCTTAACGACCTCGGGATCAAAGCCCCAGGCGAAATTGCACAAAGACAAGAGCTTGTGACCGGCCGGGAATGGAACCCTGGTCCGGCAATCTTGTAGAGACAGTGACTAAACCACTTGGCCACGAAGAAAGATAAAAGTCAATGACAATTCCGCTGTACTTATACCTGTTGAATTCACGTCTAAATGTGCAAAAATTTATTATTAATCGAATACCAAGTAACAAACTACCAATTAGCTACGTTGGTGAAGATGGGTTAATTTCAATTCCAAGTACAAAACACCTGAATTCGACAGGTATAATTACAGCAGAATTGTCGTTGACTTTTATCTTTCTTCGTGGCCAAGTGGTTTAGTCACTGTCTCTAAAGGCTTGCCCGACCAGGGTTCGATTTCTGGACGGTTACAAGCTCTTGTCTTATTGTGATTTCGCCTGGGGCTTTGATCCCGAGGTCATTAAGAGAATCCAGACATTAATGTAGCAAAAATATATGGCTTATTTGAATATGAAAAACACGTCTAAATGTGAAAATATTTATCATTAATCGAATGCCAAGTAACAAACTACCAAATAGCTACGATGGTGAAGATGGGTTAATTTCAATTTTAAGTACAAAACACCTGAATTTGACAGGTATAAGTACAGCAGAATTGTCATTGAATTTTATCTTTCTTCGTGGCCAAGTGGTTTAGTCACGGTCTCTACAAGCTTGTCGGACCAGGGTTCGATTCCTGGCCGGTCACAAGCTCTTGTCTTTGTGTGATTTCGCCCTGGGCTTTGATCCCGAGTTCGTTAAGAGAATCCAGACATTAATGTAGCAAAAATATATGGCTTATTTGAATATGAAAAACACGTCTAAATGTGCAAAAATTTATCATATATATATATATGTATATATGTATATAATATATATATATATATATATATATATATATATATATATATATATATATATATATATATATATATATATATATATATATATATATATATATATATATATATATATATATATATATATATATATATATATATATATATATATATATATATATATTTATATATATATATATATATATATATATATATATATATATATATATATATATATATATATATATATATATATATATATATATATATATATATATATATATATATATATATATATATATATATATATACCCATAGAAAGTACGAGGGATAGCTCATTTTTTCCCCCTCTCTCTCTCTCTCTCTCTCTCTCTCTCTCTCTCTCTCTCTCTCTCTCTCTCTCTCTCTCTCTCTTATAGCAATACACAGAAAATCTTCTGCATAAAAGCTTTCGAGTAGTGAACTTTCAGAAATAAGTATCAGTGGGCAATAAGAAATTCAATTTTTTTCGACTTTTTTCCAAAAGTATTTTATTATATATGAATAGATTACTTATTCACAAAAGTTAGGAAACCTAACAGAGTTAAAATAATGAAGATTCTGGAGTTCAAGGATTGATTTTCAAGGTGAATCGTCTTACGAACCTAATTGACTTGAAAATACCCTACTCCTGGAACGCAGCTCTACCGCTGTAGAAGACTTACTGTATGCAAGCGAGGAAGTTAAGCTCTTGAATACATACAGCGAAGAAGGAACTGAAAAGGCAGGATTTTCCTTACTTTCCATATGTTAAACGATTTCTTTCCGGCATGAGAGGAATTTTTCATTTCCTTTTGATTAGTTAAATTTACATTTATACCAGATTACATTAGGGTGACTACTTGCTAGTTCCAGTTGCATATCAATGGATAGACAATAACAATAATATGATAATTTTTCCGTATATATAAACATATAATGAATTGTGTGATAACATTATAGATAAAAGTTGGAGATAGGTAGGCAAGTATTTTATCTCTGGTGGTCCTGAAGGACTTTTTTTTTTTTTTTTTTTTTTTTTTTTTTTTTTTTTTTTTTTTTTTTTTTTTTTTTTTATTTAATTTACACACGAACAGCGACAGCCTAAATTCTTGACATGTTATTTCAAATCTTCTTCGTATTACATAATTATCCAAGGCCTTACAGTTGCGTCCAGACAGTATGATATACTTTTTTGCTCAGAAACTTTGGTTTCTAATATGAGGCACTCATCTGAGCTCCTTATAACTGGTTTTAAGAAGTTAATAATGTTGAAACGTGATGCAATCCCTAGGGCCAGGGGAATAGCGGTGTATATCAGGACCGAGTACCCTGCTTCTCATAAGTCCTGCTATCTACGTGGATTTCATGAGATTCAGGTAATAAATGTTTGTGGCAGGCATAAAGTTTGTGGCAGGCATAACATCTTTTATTTGTGTTCGATCTACCGGAATCCAGACATGGATGATTCTATCTTGGAATGTCTTCTTACCATTATGGCTAAGATACAAGAAAAAAGGCTTCTTTTGTCTTTGTTGGCGATTTTAATGCTCACCATAGGGAGTGGTTACGTTCTATCTCTCCTACCGATCGCCATGGCTTAAGAGCTTTAGACTTTGCCTCCGAATCAGGTTGTGAGCAAATCCTAAATGAAGCAACTCACAGGTTTGGTGATTGCTTGGACCTCGTATACACTGACTCCCCTGGCGTTATAACTAGTAAGGTTAGTTCTCCAGTCGGGACATCTGATCATACCTTGATTTCATTAGTAGTGAAGACTGACCAGCCTGTCCCTGACATATCATACGCTTGTAAAATTTATATGAAATCCCAAGCAGACTGGAATGGGATTTTGTATGATCTTTTGTGCTTGAATTGGTCACAATTAAATAGTAGTGTAGATCCTGTTGTCCGTTTGAATGATAATCTAGTCAACATAATTGATAGGCATATCCCTTCTCGTGTGCTAAGGTACCGAGTGAAGGATAAACCGTGGTTCAATGATGATTGTAGACGTGCTTATTTGGAGAAGCAGGAGGCCTATCATCTTTGGAAGGGTAACAGATCAGATTTGACATGGAATAACTATACTCAGCTTCGATCTTTTGCTCAGAGAGTTTACGCCTCAACTGAAAACGAGTATAATTTAACCATAAAAAAAAAACACTTTCTGGTACAACTCAGGAACATAAATGGTGGTCTATTCTTAAATCTGTACTCTTTGGTGTAGATGCAACAGTTCCTCCTTTACTTAAACAAGAATGGTCAGTCACTCACTGTTCAAAGGAAAAGGCAACCCTATTGGTAGATGTTTTTGACAGTAAACAAAGTAATGAAAAACTTGAACTTTATCATTCCTGTTTTCCTGAGGCTAAACTTACTAGTATGGCTTTTCGATATCGTGAGATTAAAGCTCTGTTGATGGACCATGATGCTTATAGAGGTGCAGACCCAAATGGTATTTTTCCCTTGTTTTTTATAAAGACAGCAGATTTCTTAGCTCCAAAGTTATCTGTTATTTTGCGCAAGTTAGCAAGAAGATGAGCTTTTAGCACTTGTTGGAGAATTGGTAATGTTACTCCTCTATATAAATGTGTTTGTGGTAGATCAAGTCCCATTAACTACCGCCCAATTTCCATAACTCCCATATTATCTAAAGTCCTTGAACGTCTTCTGGCAAAACGTCTAAATACGTTTGCTGTAGGTAATCATCTACTCCCTAGTTTGTGATTTGGTTTTCGTAAAGGCCTTGGAGCATGTGATGCCCTTCATACAATCTTCAGTGCTGTACAGAAATCCCTTGATTGTGGTCAGGAAGTTCGTATGACTGGCCTTGATTTTAGTGCTGCCTTTGACCATGTTAATCATGTGACGCTTGTTTTCAAACTGAAACAGTTGGGAGTAGGTGGGTCGTTTCTTGGCATTATTTTTTATTTTTTTAAGTAATAGATCTCAAAGAGTTGTTGTTGATGGGCACCTAGTGAGTATAGGAATGTGATATCCGGTGTTCCACAGGGTAGTGATCTTGGCCCATTACTTTTTATACTATATTCACATGACATGTGGTTTGGCCTGGAAAACAAGCTTGTTGCATATGCAGATGATGCTACTCTTTTTGCATCAATTCCATCCCTTGAATGTAGATCTGGGGTTGGTGAATCCCTTCATAGAGATTTAGCTAAAATTAGTATATGGTGCAAATTATGGGGTATGAAGTTGAATCCTAACAAAACTCATAGTATGATTGTGAGTAGGTCAAGGACGGTGGCTCCTCAACATCCGGATCGCAGTATTGATAATGTTTCTTTAAATTTTTGTGACTCTTTTAAAATTTCAGGTGTGATTCTTGACAGCAAATTTACTTTTGAGAAACACATTAGATCTGTGTCTTCTTCAATTGCACAAAAAACTGGCTTATTGAGAAAGTCTTACAAGATTTTCGGTGATCAATCTATTCTGGAAAAGTGTTTTAATTCTTTCATTCTACCTTGTTTTGAGTATTGTTCTCCTGTCTGGTGTTCAGCTGCGGATTCTCATCTTAATTTGTTGGACAGAGACTTACGGTCTATTAAATTTCTTATTCCTGATCTAGATATTAATCTCTGGCACCGTCGTTCAATTAGTTCATTATGCATGTTACATAAGATTTTTCATAACTCTGACCATCCTGTACATTCAGATCTCCCTGGACAATTCTATCCTGTTTGTAATACTAAGCAGGCAGTTAATTCTAATAGCCAGGCCTTCTCCATCATGAGGCTCAAAACTACACAGTATTCTAGAAGTTTTATTCCAGCTGTTACCAAGTTGTGGAATGATCTTACTAATCGGGTAGTTGAATCAGTAGAACTTCAAAAGTTCATAGTTGGAGCAAATGTTTTTATGTTGACCAGGCTGACATGAGTCTTTTATTTGTTTATATATGACATATCTGTTTTTGACGTTGTTAATAGTTTATATAGGACATATCTGTTTTGATGCTGTTACTGTTTTTAGAATGATATATTGTTAATTTATTCTTGTCATTTATTTATTTCCTTATTTCCTTTCTTCACTAGGCTATTTTTCCCTGTTGGAGCCCTTGGGCTTATAGCATCTTGTTTTTCCAACTAGGGTTGTAGCTTGGCTAATAATAATAATAAT
>NC_090734.1:87664411-87666911 GCF_036898095.1 Palaemon carinicauda
TGCCTGGATTTTTCATTTCAAGATTTTTTTTATTAACAAGTTCGGGGTAGAGAGAGAGAGAGAGAGAGAGAGAGAGAGAGAGAGAGAGAGAGAGGAGAGAGAGAGAGAGCGCTAGCTTGCTTCATATGCAAGCGTGTTGGTATAAAAAAGTAAAATGTTTCCAATTTTTGTCGGGATCGCATTTTCTGGACGCGTATCATATAAAAAGTCGTTCTATGTTTTTCTATATTTACTAAACTGATATGACAAATTTTGTCTCCCAACTTCTATCTAAAAGAAGAACTTCTTTTTATTCTTCTTATGGTGTTTTTTTTTTCTACTTTAATCATGTAAGTCATAATTTTACAAGAATTTCTATTAAAAGCTTTAAAAATGTCCAAATTCATATCACAACAATAACGTTTTACGCTAAAATAAAAATCAATTCTCATAATCAAAGTTTATGGATCTGGAGAAAGCCTATGATAGAGTTGCTAGGGAAACAATGTGGAATGGGATGAGGTTATATGGAGTTGGTGGAAGGTTGTTGCAAGCAGTGAAAAGATTTTGCAAAGGTAGTAAAGCATGTGTTAGGATAGGAAATTAAGTGTGTGATTGGTTTCCCGGTGAAAGTGGGGCTGAGACAGGTATGTGTGATGTCGCCGTGATTGTTTAACTTGTATGTTGATGGAGCGGTGACAGATGTGAATGCTCGAGTGCTTGGACGAGGATTAAAACTGGTAAACGATAATGACCATGAATGGGAGGTAAATCAGTTGTTATTTGCGGATGATACTATACTGGTTGCAGACACAGAAGAGAAGCTTGGCCGATTAGTGACAGAATTTGGAAGGGTGTGTAAGAGAAGGAAGTGAGAGTTAATGTGGGTAAGAGTAAAGGCTATGAGATGTACGAGAAGGGAAGGTGGTGCAAGGTTGGCCTTCCTCTTGTACTTCTCCCATCAACTCTTGCATTCATCACCTTCTTTAGCAGACAGCCATTTTCCATTCTCTCAACTTGGCCAAAACCACCTCAACACATTCATATCCACTCTAGCTGCTAACTCATTTCTTACACCCATTCTCACTCTCACCACTTCGTTCCTAACCCTATCTACTCGAGATACACCAGCCATACTCCTTAGACACTTCATCTCAAAACACATTCAATTTCTGTCTCTCCATCACTTTCATTCCCCACAACTCCGATCCATACATCACAGTTGGTACAATCACTTTCTCATATAGAACTCTCTTCACATTCATCGCCCAACCCTCTATTTTTTATTACTCCTTTAACTGCCCCCCAACACTTTGCAACCTTCATTTACTCTCTGACGTACATCTGCTTCCACTCCACCATGTTTTCTGCAACAACAGACCCCAAGTACTTAAACTGATCCACCTCCTCAAGTAACTCTCCCATTCAAACATGACATTCCAACACCTTGCACCACCTTTCCTTCTCGTACATCTCATAACCTTACTCTTACCCCACATTAACTCTCAACTTCTCTTCTCTCACCACACTTCTACCTTGCCCCGAATTCTGTCACTAATCGGCCAAGATTCTCTTCTGTGTCCTGCAACCAGTACATTATCATCCCGCAAACAACAACTGATTTACCTCCCATCCATGGTCATTATCGTCTACCAGTTTTATTCCTCGTCCAAGCACTCGAGCATTCACCTCTCTCTCACCACTCCATCAACATACAAGTTAAACAAACCACGGCGACATCACACATACCTGTCTCAGCCCCACTCTCACCGGAAACCAATCACTCACTTAATTTCCTATCCTAACACATGCTTTACTACCTCTTGTAGAAAACTTTTCACTGCTTGCAACAACTTTCCACCAACTCCATATAACCTCATCACATTCCACATTGCTTCCCTATCAACTCTATCATACCGCTTTCCTCCAGATCCATAAACGCGAACATATACCTCCTTACCTTTTGCTAAATATTTCTCGCATATCTGCCTTACTGTAAAAATATGATTCATACAACCCCTACCTCTTCTTAAAAACCACCCTGTACTTCTAAGATTGCATTCTCTGTTTTTATCCTTGATCCTATTAATCATTACTCTATCCATACACTTTTCCAACTACGCTTAACAATCTAATACCTCCTCTTGAATTACAACACTCATGCACATCTCCCTCACCCTTATATAGTGGTACAATACATGCACAAACCCAATCTACTGGTACCATTGACAACACAAAACACAAATTCAACAATCTCACTAACAATTCAAGTACAGTCACACCCCCTTCCTTCAACATCTCAGCTCTCACACCATCCATGCCAGACGCTTTTCCTACTCTCGTTTCACCCAGTGCTCTCCTCACATCATCTATTGTAATCTCTCTCTCATTCTCATCTCCCATCACTGGCACCTCAAAGCTTATCTTTAGCAAAAAATAATAAATAAATAAAGTAACCTGTATCAAATAGTGCCAAGGTTGAACAACTGTTAGGGAGCGTGTGGGAACATTTTGAGGGATT
>NC_090734.1:87676095-87686095 GCF_036898095.1 Palaemon carinicauda
TGAACAAAGCAAATCTGACAATAGTATGGTAAAAGAAAAAAAAATAAATCAAATCGTATGAAATTACTGTACATATAAAAATCAGGCTATATATGTTCAGTGTGGTCGGTGTTACTGTATGGACATGAGTCGTGCTATGACAATGAAACTATATCTAACCCATTTTGCAGATTTGAAAAAAAAAGCCCTTAGAAGAATATTGGGGAGTGAAATGGTAGAACAGGATTATAAATGATACTATCAGAGATATTACTCGAGTGCCATATGTGGATGAGATCATGATGAGTGGTAGATGGATATGGTTTGGTCATGCTCTTCCCACTCCCAACAGAGATTAGTTCACCAAGCAATTAATTGTGCTCCAGAAGGCACTAGAAGAGTAGGAAAACCTAGGCCTACATCGCTGAGGAATATGAAGCGTGAAATTGATGATGAATGGCGAAGTATTGATGTAAAAGCTCAAGATAGAGACGACTGGCGAAATGTAACCGAGGCCCTTTGCGTCAATATGCGTAGGAGGAGGTGATGATGATGATGATGATAATGATGATGATGATGATGATGAAATATCTGATGGTTTTTCTGGCTTATTGTCGACACTAGTTTTCTTCTGTTCAAATCACCACAGAGGGAGTACTTGTGTTACTTCCGTTACAGTTGACCACATCTTCTTGAGGTGAAGGAAGCTTTGTATTAATTGGTGTTCATAACATGAATTGGATAACCTTTATTATCTCATCATCAACCCTATGAGGCAGCATTGTCTAGTATAATCTCCCGTGTCGTACAATAATGGAGAGCCAAGTAAGTAGGATGAAATGTTGTGCTGTTTGAACCAAATGTTGAAGTGTAAAAATCCCTTTCAGATCATGAAACTTGCATTTATTACATAAATATTATAGTTGCTTGTAGTTGTTGATATGAATATTAACCTATCTTATTTTTATTCATTCTAATTCCATTGATGGAGGAGTCACGACTCATTTTTATCAAATGAAATAAAAAAAAAACTTATTAAGTTTATTCTATAGACATAGATGCTTGTTTTTCCCTATCAGTTATGCATTTACTTTTTTCTATCCCCTTTTCCTCTTCTACCACCTCCTCTCCTTCCTCTTCCTCCCTCTTTTCTTCGTCCTCCAATTGAGAGTCGTAAACCATCCCTGCCTGCATGACTGGACATCAGGCGGACTTTCTTGGTCTTACCAAGATTTCTCTTAGGCGGTAAAGGGATTTTACTCGCAAACGCAAAAGACCATTCGGTGGCTTTCTGCTGAGACCACTAGATCATCAACAGCCTTCCAGAATTAATTCTACCGTGCCTGACGAAGAGAAAATCAATTATTTTCCAAAAGTAATTTCCATGAACGTGGTGTAAAGCAGGATCACCTTAAATATTACTTGAGGATTTATACTGAAGATTTGACCATTGGCGGATCACCCGAGTAGCAAAAAGTTAATACTTTTGCAAAGAGATTCGAATTTGGATACTGGATCATTTTGGGAACATGGTGTTAAAGTGGTTCTTGGAGGAATGTTAATAAGGTATTTTTCTCCCAAAGAGTGGTCATCCATGGGGGAGGTTTGTTTCTTGAAGGAAGTCTTAAAAATGGGTGACGAAATGACAATACTTATGTTCAGGCTTATGATACATCGCAACAACAAACATGAATAGCTTCTATTTTGTGCCGATAAGGAAGGAAACTATCTGTTTTAAGTAATTTATTAAGCTAGTCGGATATTTCTAAGAACTCATATTTGGGTTAAAAGGATCTTAATTTCACTATAAATAGCAACATTGTTGCCGGAAATTTTTCCTAGGCTTAATTATTGCGTGACTGTGTCTGCCAATTTTATGAAGATATCTAGGACTGTGTCTAGTCTGACGAGTATCTTTCCTAGGAAGTACGTTACTTTGTGTAACTTTAATCCTAGATAGGAGGGGAGAGGGTGATTGACTGGAAGTTGCCAATAGACGACTTTCAGGTCTGGTAAGACTACAGGCACCTTTTTTTGCAACAAGGTTCTTATGTTCAGGAGGATAAACATTCTGAACTCGTTGTTTTGTTTGGACTTGTTGAGTGGCGAAAAGTCCCGAATGACTCAGAATTTTCTTGAGTCCTAGTAGACACACACTGTCCCTTTCATTCTAAATACTGTGGGGTAAGGATGACTGATTTCTCAATCAGCTTAATGAAGAAACACTATTCCTTCAATATAAGAGCGGCACCAGCATAAGCTTGCACGAGGGTACCCAAATTATGACAGAAATAACTACTGTACAATCATACTGTAGTTTTCTATTTGCAGTATGCACTATATTGCAAATTACTGACTACTGTATAATTATATATAGTGTGATCCAGCCAATGTGCTGCCTTTATGGCAAGCATCTGACTGCACGGTCCAGCTGGCATGATGCCAACTAGACTGGGAAAAAATAAAGACATATATTTGTGTATCCCACCCAAACTATTTGCGGTCACCTCCCTTACAAGATTAAATCATAGTTTCCTGACCATGGAGACTCGAGGATGCCCCACTTTTGGAGAAGTCCTACTTTCTCCGTGGTGGCGTTCTTAATCACTTTCCTAACTACCTCGTCTGGAAAGAGGTCTTTACCCCAGATTTTGGAAGATATTAGCTTCCTTGTTTCGTGTTTCGCTGTCATGTTAGCGAACACAAACTCCATACATATCCTTCTAGCCTTTATAAAGGCATAAAGGTTTTTTACCAAATTAGCCATATACATTTTAGCTAAGACCTTGAGCATGTCTGGGGTATCTTGATGAGCTGAACAGAACTCTGTGTAGTTTTGTAGAGATAGGGAGGCTGCAAGTCTCTCCTTTGTTTCTTGTTCATCCTGTAAGAGAAACTCTGATAATTTAGGGAGATTTTCTTTAAATTGTCCACTGGCGACATCCGCATCAAGTCTTCCTACTGAAAAGGTTAAAAGAGCTTCCTCCCAGTTCTTCTCCTGTCTGGGAAAGGCTAGTGACAGAGGCTCGCACTCCTTGAGTGTAGGATACGGTTTACTTGCCTCTATGGCCTCGGTGACATATTTAAATGCCTTCTCCATAAAGGGGAATGAAATTGAAGCAGGATCAAGATAGGAAGAGTGCCTGTTACCTGGAGTGAATACCTTCGACACCGAGTAACCCGCCTTTTCTATGCTACTTGATAGGATAGCCTGTGCCTTATCATCGTCGAGAATCATAACCTCCTTTGATTCTGTTCCTTTTCCTGACCTTGGTTCATCCCTCAGTCTAATGAAACAGTTCGGGAAATCGTCATATCTTGGCCAAAACTGGATTTTGTCCAAAGGAACAGCACCCATCTTCTCAGAGATGTAAAGTTTGCCGTTTAAAATTGGCATCAGCTTCGTAAACCTCCAGGGATTGGTTTTGGAGCATGTCGGAAGGTCTTGATCCATGGGTCGTTTGACGACCCCTGAGGAGCGACAAGTGGAGCTTTGCAAGGCTCTACGTTGCATTCTGCTCCCTGCTTTGTGCTCTGTTTGCACAAGTTTTCTACTAGATTCCTCACTTGGGCCCATAACTGGTCCATTCCATCTAATAGAGGGATAGCAGGCGGAGATATCGATGTTGCTGGGTGTAGAGCCGGTATAGGCAGAGACAATTCCAACCCGACATTCTCCCCTTCTTCCCGTGGGCGCTTTCTGTCGTCCTCCCCAAAGGCTATCTGGCCGTCGGGAGATGTACCTCATGCCTGGGGTACCACTATTTCCTTACTTGCAGTTGGAAATAGTAACCTAAGCATCTTGTCATTAGGCAGGTAAGGTCCCTAGTCTCTACCGACTTTGGATTCTTGAAACTCTCGGACAATAAGGCCTGACATACTTTGCTGGCCTCCGGGTTCCAATACTGCAGGGTTTCGGAAATAATATTGCTAGGGGCATGAAACCTGCATGCATTATGTCCGTAAATACACTTGCTCATAGTTTTGCAGGAGATTGCAACACAAGACATCTGGTGTTCCTCCTGTAAAGAATGGGAAACAGAATGAGTATACAATTGAGTATCTCACTAATAACCAATATATCAAAAGTCATATCTTAACAGAATAGCTTAGGATAGCAAGCTATGAAGGGATAGTAGGAGACACATACTTGTGTATCCCCTGCGAGCAAATGCTGATACCTCCCCTCAGTATTAAAAGTTGGAATTATTGTTTTCGGTTTGCTATACTCGTCATTCTTTCTTTTGTTCCCTTCAGAGTTTCGTTGAAATTTATTTATTTAACTATTTATTGTTTTATTAATTTATCTGAATATTAGTGTTATTCATAGGGTTTAATATCTTTTTCTGATATTTTTTGTTTGTTTTAAAAACCATGGCTAATGCTGTATAACTATTAATTCTAAGATTAAACCATTTTCCCTAAAACAAAGTTTGGCTCAATACACAATATATATATATATATATATATATATATATATATATATATATATATATATATATATATATATATATATATAAACAACAACAATAATAAATGCAGCCGTTTCTAGTTCACTACAGAACACAGGCTTCATGTCTGGGGTTTTTGCCAGTTTCTATCACCACGTTGATCAGTACTGATTGCCGATGGTAGATGTTTTTTTTTGATCGCTCACAACAAAACACAGACGGTAAACGCAAATGAGCGGATTGTAATCGTGATACTAGTGCGTCAAAGTATAACCATATGACAGAATTAGCTGGAAGGACGCAGGTAAGTTGTGGATGCTGTGCATATAATTGTTCAAGTTCACGTCGATTCAGCCCCGAAATGTAATTTTTTCACATTTCCCAATAAATAACAAGATATAGAACAGTATGTTTTTTTTTTTTTTTTTTTTTTTGTGGTTTTAATGATGGAGTCATTTTGTTTTAATAAACATAGTCACGACAGTGGTGGTAATATTAAACTCAATTAAAGGTCGTCGATACTGACAGTAGTCAGAGTGGTGGATCTAAATGTTAGCCTACGATAATAAGATACTGAATTTGAAATAATGCTGAATATTATACTTTTGCGATACAATATTAATCAACGAGGTGCATAGTTGATTAAATAATAACTAATAATAGGCACCAATATTACAGGTTAAAACGTGATTGTTATATATGTGAAGTGGCGCTACTAGATCTATTGAAAACACTATCACCTACATGTATCGCTGTTCATTTGTCAATGTATTGAACATCTCTCTGGTGTGGGCATGTTGTGTTTGAAATATATGTTACAGTAGTTGATACATAATTTCAATAATATAATTTTAATCAAGATAATATTAATCCTTTACTCTTAATATAGTCATCATAAAAATATTTCCTTTAACTAAACCTCAAGGGTATAAATAGTTTTACTTGAAAAAATTCACAGGTGCAACAAATGGGTACAAAAAGTGAAAAGAAAATTCATAGTACCAGAATTGTTGATGTCACCACAGTCTACTACATCTGGTGGAAGTCAGAGTATCACAAAAAAAAAAAAAAAAAAAAAATCCCCGAGGAGTTTATGAATCGAGCACAAAAAGGTAGAGTATATTCCAAATAAGGTTTTAAAATAAAACAAAATTGTTACATTTCAAAATGTCGATCATATTTTTACCTTGGTATATCAAATGAACAGAAAAATATACTACCATATAACGCCCACTACCACATCCCTAAATTATACAGATATAGACATTCATACATTCATACATACATACAAGCCTCAGAAGTGACCTAGGCAATTGTCTTCGTGCCCTACTGCATAACTTTGTTGCCCCTGAATTTTTTTTCTTGATTTAACCAAATACTGGATATAAGTTTCCTTTTCTCCAAAATTCAAGGCTTATATATATATATATATATATATATATATATATATATATCTATATATATATATATATATATATATATATATATAGATATGTATATATATATATATATATATATATATATATATATATATATATATTTTATATATATATATATATAAATATATTTATGTATATATATATATATATATATATATATATATATATACTGTATATATATATATATATATATATATATATATATATATATATATATATATATGTATACATACACGTACATATATACATAAATATATGTAGTTATCTGAATATATATATATATATATATATATATATATATATATATATATATATATATATATATATACATATATATATATATATATATATATATATATATATATATACATATATATATATATATATATATATATATATATATATATATATATATATATATATGTATATGTAAATGTATATATATTAGCCATTCTTGGAAAATGAATAGTAATGAGAATATAAAAGGAAAAACTCTGCTAATAGCCTAATCAAGAATATGATTAGTAATGAGAGTATATAAGAGAAGACTCTGTTGATAAACTATCCAGGAATATGAATAGTAATGAGGGTATATTACAAAGTACTCTGCTAATAAACTATAAGGGATAATAAATAGTAATGCGAATATATAACAAAAACTCTGTTAATAAACTATCCAGGAAGATGAATAGTATTGAGAGTATATAACAAAAAACTCTGCTAATAAAAAATCAAGGAAGATGAATATTAATGAGAGTATATAACAAAAAACTCTGCTAAAAAACTATCCAGGAAAATGAATAGTAATGAGTGTATAAAACAGAAATCTCTGCTAATAGCCTATCCAGAAAGATGAATAGTAGTGTGATTATAAAAGAGAAAACTTTACTAATATACTATTCAGGAAGATGAATGGTAATGAGCGTATATAAGAAAAAAGTCCGCTAGTTGACTATCCAGGAGGATGAAAAATAATAAGATAATAAAAGAGAAAACTCTGCTAACAGCCAATCAAGGAAGGTGGATAGTAATGAGGGTGTATAAAAAAAACTCTGCTAGTAAACTATCCAGGAAGGTGAATAGTAATGGGAGTATATAACAGGAAACTCTGCGAATAGCCTATCCAGGAAAATTAATAGTACTGAGTGTATATAAGATAAAAAATCTGCTAATAGCCTATCCAGTAACATGAAGAGTAATGAGAGTATAAAAGAAAAAACACGGTTATTAGTCTATCCTGGAAAATGAATAATAATGAGAGTATGAAAGAGAAAACTCTGCTAATAGCCTATCCAGAAAGATGAATAGTAATGACAGGATAAAAGAGTAAATTCTGCTAATAGCCTATCCAGGATAAATAGTAATGAGAGTATAAAAGAGAAAACTCCACTAATAGCCTATCCAGGAAGATGAATAGTATTGAGAGGATAAAAGAGAAAGCTCTGCTAATAGCCTATCCAGGAAGATGTATAGTAATGAGAGTATGAAAGAAAAAACACTGCTAATAGACTACCCAGGGAGATGAATAGTAATGACCGTATAAAAGAAAATTCTCTGCTAATAGCCTATCCAGGAAGATGAATAGTAATGAGAGTATAAAAGAGAAAACTTTGCGAATAGACTATCCAGGAAGATGAATGGTAATAAGTGTATATAAGAGAAAACTCTGCTAATATTCTATCCAGGAAGTTGAATAGTAATGACGGTTTATAACAAAAAACCCTGCTAATAAACTATCCAGGAAGATGAATAGTTTTGGGAGTATATAAGAGAAATGTCTGCTAATATCTTATCCATGAAAATTAATAGTAATGAGTGTATATAAGAGAAAACTCTATTAATAGCTTATCGAGGAAGATGAATAGCAATAAGAGTATCAATGAAAAAACTCTGCTAATTGCCTGTCAACGAAGATAAATAGTAATGAAGGTATATAAAATAAAACTCTACTTATAAACTATCCACGAATATGAATAGTAAAGCGAGTATATAAGAAAAATGTGCACTAATATCTTATCCAGCAAAATTAATAGTAATGACTGTACATAAGAGAAAACTCCGCTAATAGCTTATCGAGGAAGATGAATAGCAATGAGTATAAAAAAAGAAAACTCTGCTAATAGCCTTTCCAGGAAGATGAATAGTCATGAGAGTATAAAAAAGAAAACTCTGCTAATAAACTATCAAAGAATATGATTCGTAATGAGAGTATATAAGAGGAGACTCTGATAATATACGCTCGAGGATGATAAATAGAAATGAGAGTATATAACAAAATACTCTGCTGATAAACTATCTAGAAAGATGATTAGTAATTAGAGTATATGACAAAAAAACTCTGCTAATAAACTATCCCGGAAGATGAATAGTAATGAGGGTACATTACAAAATACTCTGCTAATAAACTATCAGGAATAATGAATAGTAATGAAAGTATATAACGAAAACCTCTGCTAATAAACTATCCAGGAAGATGAAAAGTAATGAGTGTATATAACAAAAAACTCTGCAAATACACTATCCCAGATGATGAATTTTAATGAACGTATATAAAAAAAAATTCTGCTAATAAACTATCAAAGGAGATGAATATTAATGAGAGTATATCCAAAAAGTCTCTGCTAATAAACCATCCAGGAATATGAATAGTAATAGGATTATATAAGAGATATTTCCGCTAATAGCCTATCCAGGAAAATGAATAGTAATGAGAGTATAAAAGAGAAAACTCTGCTAATAACCTATCCAAGAAGATGAATAGTAATGAGAGTAAATTAAAAAAATAATCTGCTTTTAAACTAGTCGAGGACGATGAATAGTAATGAAAGTGTATAAAAAAAATTCTGCTAATAAACTATCCAAGAAGATGAATAGTAATGAGAGTATATAACAAAAAAATCTGTCAATAAATTATCCTAGAAGATGAATAGTAATGAGTGTATATAAGAGAAAACTGTTCATAGACTATCCTGGAAGATGAATGGTAATGAGGGTATATAACATAAAACCGTCCTATTAGACTATCCAAGAAGATGAATAGTATTGAGAGTATATAACAAAAAACTCTGCTAATAAACTATCAAGGAAGATGAATATTAATGAGATTATATAACAAAAAACTCTGCCAAAAAACTAACCTGGAAAATGAATATTAATGAGAATATCTAATAGCCTATCTAGGATAATGAATAGTAATAAATGTACATAAGAGAAACCTGCCTATACACTATCCAGGAAGATGAAGAGAAATAAGAGCTATTAAAAAAAAATTGTGCTAATAGACTAACCAGGAAGATGAAAAGTAATGAGTGTATATAAGAGAAAACTTCACTAATAGCTTATTGAGGAAGATGAATAGTAATGAGAGTATAAAAGAGAAAACTCCGCTAATAGACTTTCCGGGAAGATTAATAGCAATGAGTGTATAAAAGAGAAATATCTACTAATAACCTATCCAGGAAGATGAATAATAATGTGAATATAAAAGAGAAAACTTTGCTAATATACTATTCAGGAAGATGAATAGTAATGAGAGTATATGACAAGAAACTCTGCTAATAAACTATCCAAGAAGATGATTAGTAATGAGTATTAAAAAGAAAACTCTGCTAATAGCCTATCAAGGAAGGTGAATAGTAATGAGAGTATATAAAAAACTCTGCTAGTAAACTATCCAAGAAGGTGAACAGTAACAGGAGTATATAAGAGAAAACTGCTAATAGCCTATCCAGGAAAATGAATTGTAATGAGTGTATATAGGATAAAAAATCCGATAATAGCCTATCCAAGAATATGTAAAGTAATGAGAGTATGAAAGAGAAAACTCTGTTAATAGCCTAACCAAGAAAATGAATAGTAATAAGAGTATAAAAGAGAAAACTCTGCTGATAGCCTATCCAGGAAGATTAATACTAATTAGAGTATAAAAGAGAAAACTTTGCTAATGAACTATCCAGGAAGATGAACGGGTAATGACAGTATAAAAGAGAAAACTCTGCTATTAGACTATCCAGGAAGATGAATAAAAATTATAGTATAAAAAGAGAAAACTCCACTAATAGCCTATCCAGGAAGATGAATAGTAATTATAGGATCAAAGAGAAAACTCTGCTATTAGACTATGCAGGAAGG
>NC_090734.1:87703595-87706095 GCF_036898095.1 Palaemon carinicauda
AGACTGGGTCTCTATTGATCGTCTATATTTAAACCTGCTAATCTCCTGCAAGATGTCCCACCCACAGTTTGCCTCTCTAGATCACGGCGCCCTATTTAACATGTACAGTATGTCATTTTCAGGGTGAGAACCATGTACCACATGTGTGTCACACGATCGTACATAGTAATGACATTTCTCTTTTTTGTATATAATATCCTTCGTATCTTCGCTCTCCCCTCGCACTGACAGCAACTTGCATCAACCTGTCTGCCTATTGCTCATTGTTAACTGTTTAGAGAACCAGTTGCCGGTTGGAAGAGAAGTAGCAAGTTGTATTTTGGGACCTTCGTACCGGGACCTAGTGTGCATATACTGTTTACTCGATCTGCCTATAATAAAGTACTCAGTTGCTTTCATCTCGCCTTTGAGGTACAACCTACTCTTGGCCCGTCACAATATATATATATATATATATATATATATATATATATATATATATATATATATATATATATATATATATATATATATATATATATATATATATATATATATATATATATATATATATATATATATATATATATATATATATATATATATATATATATATATATATATACGTAAATATGTGCAAAATTTATCTATAATTGAATGCCAAGTAACAAACTACCAATTAGCTACAATGGTGGAGATGGGTTGATTTCAATTCTAAGTACAAAATACCTGAATTCGACAGGTATAAGTACAGAAGAATTGTCATTGACTTTTATCTTTCTTCGTGGCCAAGTGGCTTAGTCACTGTCTATACAAGCTTGCCGACCAGGGTTCGATTCCCGGCCGGAGCCAAGCTCTTGTCTTTGTGTGATTTCGCCTGGGGCTCTGATCCCGAGGTCGTTAAGAGAATCCAGACATTAATGTATCAAAAATATATATGGCTTATCTGAATATGAAAAACACGTAAAAATGTGCAAAATTTATCATTAATTGAATGCCAAGTAACAAACTACCAATTAGCTACGATGGTGAAGATGCGTTGATTTCAATTCTAAGTACAAAATACCTGAATTCGACAGGTATAAGTACAGAAGAATTGTCATTGACTTTTATCTTTCTTCGTGGCCAAGTAGCTTAGTCACTGTCTCTATAAGCTTGCCGACCAGGGTTCGATTCCCGGCCGGAGCCAAGCTCTAGACTTTGTGTGATTTTGCCTGCGGCTCTGATCCCGAGGTCGTTAAGAGAATCCAGACATTAATGTATCCAAAATATATATGGCTTATTTGAATATGAAAAACACGTAAAAATGTGCAAAATTTATCATTAATTGAATGCCAAGTAACAAACTACCAATCAGCTACGATGGTGAAGATGGGTTGATTTCAATTCTAAGTACAAAATACCTGAATTCGACAGGTATAAGTACAGAAGAATTGTCATTGACTTTTATCTTTCTTCGTGGCCAAGTGGCTTAGTCACTGTCTATACAAGCTTGCCGACCAGGGTTCGATTCCCGGCCGGAGCCAAGCTCTTGTCTTTGTATGATTTCGCCTGGGGCTCTGATCCTAAGGTCGTTAAGAGAATCCAGACATTAATGTATCGAAAATATATATGGCTTATTTGAATATGAAAAACACGTAAAAAATGTGCAAAATTAATCATTATTTGAATGCCAAGTAACAAACTACCAATTAGCTACGATGGTGAAGATGGGTTGATTTCAATTCTAAGTACAAAATACCTGAATTCGACAGGTATAAGTACAGAAGAATTGTCATTGACTTTTATCTTTCTTCGTGGCCAAGTGGCTTAGTCACTGTTAATACAAGCTTACCGACCAGGGTTCGATTCCCGGCCGGAGCCAAGCTCTTGTCTTTGTGTGATTTCGCCTGGGGCTCTGATCCCGAGGTCGTTAAGCGAATCCAGACATTAATGTATCAAAAATATATATGGCTTATTTGAATATGAAAAACACGTAAAAATATGCAAAATTTATCATCAATTGAATGCCAAGTAACAAACTACCAATTAGCTACGATGGTGAAGATGGGTTGATTTTAATTCTAAGTACAAAATACCTGAATTCGACAGGTATAAGTAGAGAAGAATTGTCATTGACTTTTATCTTTCTTCGTGGCCAAGTGGCTTAGTCACTGTCTATACAAGCTTGCCGACCAGGGTTCGATTCCCGGCCGGAGCCAAGCTCTTGTCTTTGTGTGATTTCACCTGGGGCTCTGATCCCGAGGTCGTTAAGAGAAATCAGACATTAATGTATCAAAAATTTATATGGCTTATTTGAATATGAAAAACACGTAAAAATGTGCAAAATTTATCATTAATTGAATGCCAAGTAACAAACTACCAATTAGCTACGATGGTGAAGATGGGTTGATTTCAATTCTAAGTACAAAATACCTGAATTCGACAGGTATAAGTACAGAAGAATTGTCATTGACTTTTATCTTTCTTCGTGGCCAAGTGGTTTAGTCACTGTCTATACAAGCTTGCCGACCAGGGTTCG
>NC_090734.1:87711095-87726095 GCF_036898095.1 Palaemon carinicauda
AAATTCTCAACTAATGCTAATAGGTTAACTTAATCCTCATGAGACTAATGAATGCAAAAAATAAAATCCACATTAGAATTTTCTATCCTCTTATAGGCGTCAGGGTCCAAAATCTATGTAACGTCGCCTTGTTTCACATTCTCATCAAAGAATTTGAGTGCTCCGTTGAAATTCTTCCTCTTTGATATACGCTGTGTCTTGGCTCGATCCATCTTGACTAGCAGGGTGTGTAGAATGTTTAATCAAATTTCCCTCAGCCATGGGTAGCAGGAGTTGAATTGTATGGATTAGGTAGATGCAAAAACACCAATGCCACTTGAATACTTTATTGAGTAACATTCAGCCTGTAAACAAGTTACCTAGTTAAAACTCACCCCTAAACTGTTAAAGAGATGGACTCAAAATATAATCCTAATAAAATATGCAATACAACACAGCAATATTCGTAAAATCCTATATAAAATGTAAAAAGAGTTTTGTACACAAAACACAGCAATAATACTAAATCTATTACAAAATACAAAACGTACAGCTTATCCAACTATAACATTTCCAAATCCATCATGAATATGAGAACATGTGGCATAATCAATACAATAACTTACACCTTGGCGCTCCATATCCAATTCCCACACATGCTTAACCGGTGTTGTGCTGGACATACACCTCTCCCAGTACACCCTGGATGTACACCTCTTTAGATGAATAAAAAAGAACAGAAATCACATTACAATTGCACACCTGGCTAGGAAGGTAACTTACACCTGTCAACACAAACACAGAAATGACGGGTGGCAGCTGGCCCCTACCTCCTAAAATGCCCAACCAAACACCATCACCTTTCCCAATAAGTTATAATATTCCTAAAATTACTTTTAATTTGTTTAACTTTCATTTTCTATGTTATATAAAGTTACAAATAACATATAAAATTAATGATATTTTTAATTACATCATAAACTCCAACCCCCATAACTCAAAATGTTTATGCCACTCTTCAACCGGAAGTAAAACTATCAGTCTATGAGCAGACCGTTTAATGAACATAGCGGTTTGACTTTTGTACTGTTGATATGGTTTATGCACATTATACTTCAAGGTTACGTCTCGTACTTGACCATCACCTACAAGTACAGCGACGACAACTTCAGCCATTTTACATGCACCCTTAACAATATAGTTTTCCTCTATAAGTACAATATCACCTGGTCTCAAATTTCTATGCTGATTATGCAATTTTTGCCAATATATAAGTGACGAAAACTATTTTCCATGCCATCTCTTCTAAAAAAGAATTCACTATCTTGTTCATGAACTCAAAATTTTGTCTTGGATTATTACTTCCGTCCCATAATCCACTTGGGACTCTGACACTTGTATGACCTAAGAGCAAGTCATTGGGGCAAAGATAAATGTCCAAACTGAAATAAAACCCTGGTTTGAGACCTATTGGACGGCTATTTATTAAATTAGCAACCTCAATCTTACAAGTCTGAAGCTCACTCTATGAAAGAACATTAGTACCAACAGACAATAGTATTTCTATTCACATAATTTATCAGAGATTTGCTGCATCCATTCTCCAATGGAGCATCTGCAGACTATTTTAATTCTATTTCCTCCTTCAAGCTATGTTCCCCACTCAATGAACATCTCCCATATTTACAACCACTACATCTAGGTATAGATGAGGTTCTAAAATTTTCATCTGAAGAAAAATCTGATTTTTTTGAGAGGCTCTCGTTGTATCGTGATATGATATCATTGACCTCAATAGCTACAGTCATGTGGCTAATCTTTACAGTTAAGAAACTCTTTATTCCTATTCATAACTGCATATGAACCTCTTACACACATTCAAAAATTGTTTTGAATTAGCTGTATGCAATCAATGGTTCTAACCCCTTGCAGTATCATGCTACTGTAATAAGAGCCAATTAACAAATCTACCTTGCCTGTTGGTCGAACAATTTTCACTCGTGTACACCAAATAATCTAGCTATAAATGTGGTGTTAATTTCTGTAATGTTAGATGTAATTTCATTGATACCACAAGATTTAATAGTCCATTCAGTACCAGTAAAATCAGTAATTGGAACCTTATAAAGTTTACTTTCAAACAGCTCAGAGCTATTCCCAACTTAAGTTACAGTGGGACTTACATCTTTACCTCTCAAACCCAACTTGTTTGCCATCCCATGCGTAATCATGGTTAAATTTGAGCCTGGATCCCAAGATGTTGCTACCTTTTGCCTTTTACTCTGCATACGACCAATCATCAACAATACTCCATCCCTCGACAATAGGTTAGTTGATCCCTGTACTTGACTGGTGAAAACATTCTGTACAAACAAAGAATGGAGAATAGGGTTGTGAGGTCTGCCGCATACTTCATTATTTTTATCTTTAACATGACATAACTCTCTGTTCAGACAGTCACCACTGACATGCCCCTTTCGTAAGCAGAGGAAGCATATCTATTGCTCTTTCACAGCTCATACTTAGATTTATTAAGCAAGTTCTGAAATCATGAACAATCTAAAATTCTATTAGAAGCTGTCGTATGAAACCAACAGTTCTTAATAATGCTAGGTTACTCATTAGGTCTACTCCTAGCTTGACTTGATAAGGTTGAAACCATTAGGTTCAGGTTTACAATATATTCATTAAATTGCCATTGTTGTGATTCCTGGTTTTTTCTTACTGCTTATTTTGCTTCTTTCAAGTTACCTAAATAACAATAATCATCAAGAGTCACACTGTGCAATGTTACCGTATCAGTGGTTGCACTTGACCTCACTTCTTGCACATAATCTATTACTTTCCTTTGTTTTTCTAAAAATTCTAATAATTTTTCAAATTCCGTATCACTTTGGGATTCACTAGCTTTTAACGCTTGATAGGTGGGGTGGGTCGTATACGACCTGGTGAGGTTAAAAAAAAAAAAAAAATTTGCCTTAATTTTTTCTCCGTATTGGTTGCGAGTGATATCGACCTGCGGGATCTCAATTTAATGTGCACAGCAGTTGGGGAGGACGCATTTTATCCCAGCTATTTTCCTTGTGCTATTTATGAGATACCCCCGGGTCGAGCTCGACCCACCAATACCTAATTAAGGTAAGTTGTGTATTAACAAAGTTTTTATATAATCATCGAATATGCAGTAGTGTTTAGGTGTGTATAAAAAAGGATTGTTGTAAAGTGTTTGTGAATGTCTTCTACGCCGTATGTTTTAAAAAAATAGTTTATGATTTTTCCTCTTTTTGTAAGTTTCTACCTTTATGATAACTTAATTATGGTCATTATTTTATTTTCTTTAATTTGCAAAATAATCTATATACTTCATTCTAGCTACCATAATATTTTTATGCAAATCTTCGAACAATTATATGAGTAAATAACTCTTTAATATTGACATATCTTTCTACATTTCAGGTAGTAGATTTGGCCTTTTAAGATGGTGTGGTTGGCGGTTATTTTGTGAGCATGTCCGACAGGTAACCTGGCATAGATCTATATATTTCTCTTTTTATAAAATTTCTGATATTTTCATGTATAGATACCATGGTCAGTAATGGATCTAAGGATTTTTCTTGAAAAATTTTATAATAGAACTAAGCAAAAAAAAAAAAAGAAAAAAAATATAAAAATATATAAAAAATTGCCCCTTTATATAACACTAAATAATATCACAGTGCAATTTTTTTTACCCCTTTTTATTGTGCGATAATAATGCAATATCTTTCAAAAATTTCAGCCACTAACTATGTCATTTACCTACCCAAAATAAATTTTGAATAGAATAGATGCTTTTGGCTAAAAAAACCATAATTTTTCTCATTTCAGAAAACGTTGCCTTGTGGTTTGTCCCGCCCCTGGATCTCAGAAAATGGTGCTCAATTACATTGAAATAAATGCTTAGAGTAGTTTCAGCGTATTTCCATATATAAATTTTAGGTCAATATTTTTGTAAAGTAATTTTTTGTATACTTATTTATTTTAATTTATTTGTAATAAATATTTTTTAGGACTTAGCATTCAATTACTTTTTTGAAGATTGAAATATTCTTTGAATTTTTTTTATATATTAAAAGATTGTGAATTGTCTTGAAAATAACTTTTTTATGATTTTTTTTAGGGGGGGCCTTGGGTTGAGGTCGACACATCAAAACCTATCCAAGGAGGTGAAATAACGATACCTATCCAGGGTTAAAACCCATTTCATTCTCAATTGTGGTGATAAAAGCTTTTTTACTAAGCTAAATACAGGACTGTTATTCATTTCTGATTTAAGATGTAAATTACACATATCAAGCCATCTCCTCTGCACAGTATTTACCAATTCTATAAGTTTTTTGTTGTTGCCTTCTGGCACAGGCTTAAGGGTTCTTATCTCGTACAAAAGCAAGTCCATTACCTTTGTTACATTTCCAAATTTTTCATCAAGTCTGTCCATCATCTTAAGGAAATCCTCATCAACCCCAAGTACCACTTTCAAGGATTCACCTAACAAACACCACTTAAAGACAATTATGGATCCTCCATATAGTTCTTAATTATTAATCTGTCAAAGTCCTTTCTGAAGGAGTGGTACCTTCTTAATTGCCCATCAAATCTAGGAGGTTTAAGCTTCTTAACTATAAATTTTGCATTATCGATTCTTGCTTATCCTTTCCCAGTCTATTTTCTCAGGTACTTGAGAATGTGCCCTACATTTCAGCCTATACACTTCAGTTGTAAAATCCTCAACCAATGCTAATAGGTTAACATAATCCTCGTGAGACTAATGAATGCACAAAATAAAATCCACATCAGAATTTTCTATCCTCTTATAGGCGTTAGGCTTTAAAATCTCTGCCTAATCATGTTGCTTCACATTCCCATCAAAGAATTTGAGGGCTCAGTTGAAATTCCTCCTCTCTGATATACCCTGTCTTGGCTCGATATATATATATATATATATATATATATATATATATATATATATATATATATATATATATATATACATATATATATATATATATATATATATATATATATATATATATATATATATATATATATATATATATATATATATATATATATAAGGATGAAGAGGACAGCGAGAACACTTCGGATCATCTTACATATTTATTCTACACCAACGTTTCGGAAATCCATTCCCATCATCACGGCTACATAAAACACGAAATTATGTTTACATTAGAAATTATTGATACATTTTTTGCTTAAAATTGCTTTGGTATCCAGAAAAATATAAAAAAAAAACAGTTAAAAAAATAAATATACAGAAACTTAGATGGTATATAAAAACATGTAGCTAACTGAGGTCCTTTACAATTATGATAATAAAAACACTTGTGATCAAAATAGTATGTCAAAAAACAAAAATATACTTATATACAAATGAATGATCAAGCCTAATGACAGAAGATGTGGCTGAAAACAATAAGAATAATTGAAAAAATTCTTGAAGAAAATGCTTTAACTACGAACAAATGAAAAGAGATCAACAAGGGATGATTGGTAATGGTAGTTAGGCAATATGCAATAGTGTGGAGGTAGTTTGATTATTTAAGCAAGGAAACAGCTTCTCTTGGAATCTCTTTACACACACACACACACACACACATATATATATATATATATATATATATATA
This sequence comes from Palaemon carinicauda, assembly GCF_036898095.1. NCBI lineage: Eukaryota > Metazoa > Arthropoda > Malacostraca > Decapoda > Palaemonidae > Palaemon > Palaemon carinicauda. The sequence goes on from NC_090734.1 coordinate 87,716,762, forward strand.
TATATATATATATATATATATATATATATATATATATATATATATATATATATATATATATATATACATATATAAAGAGAGAGAGAGAGAGAGAGAGAGAGAGGGAGAGAGAGAGAGAGAGAGAGAGAGAGAGAGAGAGAGAGAGAGAGAGAGAGAGAGAGACTACCATCATTAGATAGTTATATATATATATATATATATATATATATATATATATATATATATATATATATATATGTGTATATATATATAGAGATAAATATATATATTTCTATATATTTATATGTATATGTATATATATATATATATATATATATATATATATATATATATATATACATATATATATATATATATATATATATATATATATATATATATATATATATATAAACATATATATAAATATATATATATACATATATGCATATATATGTATATGTATGTTTATAGAGTATATATATATATATATATATATATATATATATATATATATATATATATATATATAAATATATATATATATATATATATGTATATATATATATATATATATATATATATATATATATATGTATATATATATATATATATATATATATATATATATATATATATATATATATATATATATACATAGAGAGAGAGAGAGAGAGAGAGAGAGAGAGAGAGAGAGAGAGAGAGAGAGAGAGAGAGAGATACTACCATTAGATTATTATTGGGTCTTTTGACTGGCCACACATTGGATCCTTCCCTTTGGTTACGGCTGATCTTCCTTTTACCTATATATATATATATATATATATATATATATATATATATATATACACCGAAAAATCCTGCCAATTTTCACATTTTTCCTCTGCCTCCCTGCACCTGACAGCGCTGAGATTACCAAACAATTATTCTTCACTTGAGGAGTTAACAACTGGCTAGAAGAGACTTTTTAGCTATGGGAAGCAGCTCTCCCATGGGAAACTCCAAAATCAAACCATTCTTCTTTAGTTTTGGGTAGTGCTATAGCCTATGTACCATGACCTTCCACTGCCATGGATCATAGTTTTCTTGGATGAAGATACAATCAGGCTCTCTTTTTTTTTCATCTTATTTCTCTCTCTCATGTTTTTTTCAAGTTTTTATAATTCATATATGAAAGATCTAATCTAATGTTGTTATTGTCCTCAAAATATTTTTTTTTTTCATAGTTTATAACTTCGCTTATAGCCTTTTTTTATTCACTTTTTTCCTTTCCTCACTTGGTTAATTTTCCCTGTCGAAGCCCATGGGCTTATAGCATCCTGCATTTCCAATTAGGGGTATAACTTGATCGTAATAATGATAATTATGTATATATATATAACGGATTTTGAGCGAAGCGAAAAATCTATTTTTGGGTGAGATGGCCATGTCGTCCTGATGGAAGTTCCTATAGGGTAGCTTCCTAGGGTATATTACAAGTTCCTATAGGGTAGCTTCCTAGGGTATATTACAACTACGGCGATATTCCCAGAGAATTTACCTTAAGGTACCAGAATTCTAACTCCTGGAGCGAATATCCCTCCTGAAAGGGATATCGCGACATATCAGAGGACGTATTCTTGACACGCCACATGGCAATCTGCATCCCGAACAGAGATTTCGTCTCACAGGGGGCAATTGGCAAGAAACGAATTCGGGAAAGAAAAAGGGGGAGCCGCTCCCAAGGCTCCCTATCTCCCGATTCGTAAGCGTGCCTGGCACCAATCCTGGCGCCATCTGTATTCCTTGTAGCGTACACGAGGTGCTACAGATACTGTATGTAGGGAGGGGTCCTACAGCCCTTTCTTAGAAAGGCAAGGGCGGGTCCATCAGGACGATATGGCCATCTCACCCAAAAATAGATTTTTCGCTTCACTCAAAATCCGTTTTTTGGTCTCAAGCCATGTCGTCCTGATGGAAGTATACCAGAGCATTACTGTATCTGTGGATTCTCAGAACGTGCCGTACTCCCCGGATGTAATTTTTCCCGGTCGACTAGACCTAGAGACCTAAGATGTTACCGTTATATATCTTTTCAACTAACTATAAACCATGTTAGAGCTTCCTGCCCCCTACAGGGAAGAGTCCTACTAGACTCTGGAAAAGTCTCGAAGAGTACATATACCTATGTATGAATACCAAGCAAGCTAATATAGTGGTCTCGCCCTATATTAAGTAAAGCATAGTTTGTAAAGAACCACTGCGTCAATATGAAATATCGACCAGTTCTCCGCACAATACTTGTATTGGACAAAGGTTTATATCCGCATAGGAGGAAACTAGTAAAACCGCCATCGTCCCCTTATGGGACGGGGTCCTCCCGTTAAGGGAAAGCATAAACCAATGCAACATAGCTTGCATAAAGGAACAATTCTATTAGAATTATCCCAGATAAGGTACATTGAATGAATGCTCAATTATACCAATAAATTGACACAGGTGAAGGAGACGCAAGGTTCTCAAGAACAAGTTCATTAACAGACAATAAACAGACAGGTTAACCACAATATATATATATATATATATATATATATATATATATATATATATATATATATATATATATATATATATATATATATATATATATATATATATATATATATATATATATATATATATATATATGTATATATATATATATATATATATATATATATATATATATATATATATATATATATATATATATATATATATATATATATATATATAAGAAGATAACCCAAAACTTTAAGCATAAGTATGATAGTAAACAGAACTTGTTTATCTGAAAGAAAACACATTAAATGCCACTTTTAAGATACCGAGGTATCAAAGTCATAAAAGTCTGTATTACAAATCAATGATATTAGCGTTAGAAACGTTCGGCACACATGTCTGCACTTATGCTAGGTTCACCTTTGGAAATGGAACAGTCTACATGGGCAACTCAGTGCCCTCACTTAGTTTGTAGTACGGTATGTAACTACACACTCACCCTGGAATTAATCGTCCCAATTAAAACCACTGTTCCTCGCAGAGTTAAACAGTAGGGTTAACGACTCGCCCCACTGCTACCACAGATCTCTTCAGTTCCTCTACTTGCTTCGCATAGTGGCGAAAGAACACTCTGGAAGACTTCCAGCCAGTGTATGAACGGAGATGTTCAAAATCCATACAATTAAAGAAATTTAAGGATGAGGCAACTTTCCTCGGATCGTGACCTGCGGGTGTACTGTCAGGATCCGCTCTGCGAATAAAATATGTGATTTTCGCTCTGAGTTGATTCAGAGATAAATTTGAGCCTGATGTTTCTCCCCTGAATAGTTGACCACCCTTGAAGTCTGAAGTTCTATGAAGATAGACCTTTAGGCATTCTACTGGATATAGAGATGCATCTTCTTTCAGAGGGCAGATTCTCCAGGGACCCCACCTGTTGGTGGGTAACTCATTCTTGGCGAGAAACGTAGGATCCGGAAACAGGTTCAGTTCTCCCCCATCCAGGAACTGAACACGACCTGCCTCTCTCGAGAGGGCTACAATCTCACTAACCCTGGCCCCGGACGCGAGAGCAAATAGGAAAATAACTTTTTGTGTCAAATCCTTTAACGCACACTCTTCATTGCACAACAGAGAAGCGAAATGAAGAACTTTGTCTAAAGACCATGAAATGGCCTTTGGAGGTGCTGAAGGTCTGAGCCTAGCGCAGGCTTTCGGAACTTTATTAAAGAACTCGTTACCTAGGTCGACCTGGAAGGCATATAGAATGGGTCTTGTCAAAGCAGACTTACACGCTGAAATCGTGTTAGCTGCCAATCCTTGACCATGGAGGTGGATGAAGAAAGATAAGCAGAAGTCTGTCGAGATCTCCTGCGGATTCTTCGCCTAGACAAAGGCCACCCATTTTCTCCAAGATGACTCATATTGCCTTCTAGTAGATTTGCACTTATATTCCTCTAGGAAGTCTATGCTGGCTTTCGAAATCCCGAAACGCTTTCTCACCGCTAGGGAGAGAAAATCATGAGCTGCAGGGTTCGGGTTTTCTGCAATGAAGCGCAGACAGTCGACTTCTGGACTCGCTGGGTCAGAACTGGATCTGGTAGCGGTACAAACTTCAGCTGTAGTTCCAATGCCAGGGGGAACCACACGCTGTTCGGCCACTTGTGGGCTACTATTGCCGCTACCCCCTTGAAGGATCTCAGTTTGTTGAGGACCCTCAACAGAAGGTTGTGAGGAGGGAACAGATAAATCCTGGACCCTCTGTTCAAGTTGAGGGACATCACGTCCACTGCTTCCGCTAAGGGGTCCTCGTACGGGGACACGTACAGGGGCAACTTCTTGTTGTCTTTCGTCGCAAAGAGGTCTATCTGCAGTTCTGGGACTTGACTCAGAATGAAGGAGAATGATCCTGCGTCTAAGGATCATTCCAACTCTATCGGTGTGAACCTGGATAGAGCGTCCACTCTCACATTGTGGACTCCTTGAAGGTGAACTGCCGACAGGTACCACTTCTTCTTTTCCGCAAATCGGAAGATGGCCAACATCACCAGGTAGAGAGGTGGTGACCTCGATCCTTGTTGATTCAAGCATCTCACAACTACCTCACTGTCTATCACCAACCTTATGTGGATCGAGTGACGCGGGGAAACTTTCTTTAAGGTAAGGAGCACTGCCATAGCTTCTAGAAAGTTTATGTGAAAGGTCTTGGATAGCTTGGACCAAGTCCCCTGGACTTTTTTCCGATGAGAGTGACCTCCCCATCCCTCCTTCGAGGCGTCTGAGTGAATCGTCACCGACGGGGGAGGTGGCTGAAGAAGAACCGACTTCTTTAGAAGTCTGGCTTGGGACCAAGGCCTGAGAAGAGTACGTAGCCGAAGCGGAACTGGTCTTCTCAGATCTCTTCGCACGATTGATGCATAACTTCTCCAAACTCCGGTTGCATCCTTTAGCTGTGCTCTTAGCACTGGGTCTGTCACCGAAGCAAACTGGAGAGAGCTCAGTACTCTCTCTTGTTCGCGTCTTGATATCCTTTCGGAATCTAGAAGTCTCTTGACAGAACCCGCTATCTCCTTCCCTTTTCTTCGCCGGGATGGAGAAACGGTGTGACAAAAGGTCCCAGTGGATTCCCAGCCACTGGAACTTTTGAGATGGAGAAAGTCGAGACTTTTTATCTGTTGATCTTGAAACCTAGGTACTGTAGGAACTAGATCACTTGATTGGAAGCTTGCAAGCATTCTGTCTCGGATGCTGCCCACACCAACCAGTCGTCCAGGTAGGCTACTACCTGAATTCCCTTTAGGCGTAATTGTTTGAGAGCTACGCTCGCAAGCTTCGTAAAAATCCTTGGGGCTATGTTTAGCCCGAATGGCATGGCTCTGAAGGCGTATAGTCTTCGTTGTAGCCTGAACCCTAGGTAGGGGGAGAGTCGACGGTTGATTGGAATGTGCCAATAGGCGTCTGACACGTCTATAGAGACAGAATATGCCCTCTTGGGCAGTAAGGTCCTTATGTGTTGCAGTGTTAGCATCTTGAATTTGTAATACACTATGAACTTGTTGAGTGGCGACAAGTCCAAAATGACTCTGAGCTTTTCCGAGTCTTTCTTGGGAACACAAAACAGCCTCCCTTGGAATTTGATGGACTTCACCTTTCGGATCACATTTTTCTCCAACAGTTCTTGAACGTACTCCTCCAGAACGGGGGTGGAGTGTTGGAAAACCCAAAGGCCCGGGGGTGGAGTGCTGTACCAGCTCCAGCCCAGTCCATTCTTGAGTAGGCTGTGGGCCCAGGGATCGAAGGTCCACCGATCCCGAAATTTCAGAAGTCTCCCTCCTACCGGTATCCTCCCACTTGGACTGCCGTCCCGAGGTCTTGCCTCCCTGACCACGACCACCCCTGAATCCCCTTCCCCTTGAGGGGCGCCCAGACGAGCCTCTGGCTGCCCCTCTAGGCTTTGCTCGAAAGGAAGTAGACTGCCCTTCGAACGATGGGGTGAATGCCGTGGACTGTGTCGACACGGCTTGGGGTACCCACTGAAAAGTGGTCGGGGTTTGTGCCACGATCTGGGGCACTGGAGGCAATGGCAATTGCAGTTGCTGTTGCTGTCTAAAAGGCTTGGCAGGCCGAGACGGTAGCCTAGTCCTCCTAGTCTTCCTCTTTGGTTGAGGACCTTCATCCGGGGAAGACTTTCTTTTGATAGCCAGGCCCCACTTCTGGAGAAGGTTTCTATTCTCCAAGGCGGCCTTATCAACTACTTCTTTGACCAAATCGGTAGGGAAAAGGTCTTTGCCCCAAATGTTGGAGGAGATTAGTTTCCTTGGCTCGTTCCTCACCGTAGCCGAGATGAACACGAACTCCCTACAAGCTCTCCTCGCCTTGACGAAGTCATAAAGGTCCTTCGTCACTGTGGCCAGATGAGTCTTGGCCACCACCATGAACATTTCATGGACCTTGGGGTCACTTGCCATCGTCTCGAGAGTAGTCTGAAGAGACATTGAGGCAGCCAGTCTTTCTTTTGTCTCGAACTCTCTCTGCAAGAGAAAGTCAGACAGCTTAGGGAGGTCCTCGCCGAACTGACGTCCGGCGATATCAGCCTCCAACTTCCCAACTGAGAACGAAAGATGGACGTCCTTCCAGTCTTTGTGGTCCATAGGTAGGGCCAGCGACAAGGGTTTACACTCCTTCAGGGAGGGGCAAGGCTTGTCGGCCTCGACTGCTTTTAGTACAGCCGCAAACCCTTTCTGTAAAAAGGGGAAGGCTCTAGCAGGAGAGGACACAAAGGAAAGGAGCTTCTTGCTCAATGCAGCTACTTTTGAGTTAGAGAAGCCCCTCTCTTTCAACGAGGATGAAAGCAGAGCTTGAGCCTTAGTATGGTCCATCACTATGACCTCCTTCGGCTCTGTCTCCTCCTTTGAAGCTGGTTCCTTCCTCAGCCGGACACATGGTTTAGCATCTGAGTACAAGGGAAGGTCTTTCACATTAAGCCTTTTCTGGGGCCCATGTGATTCTGCAAGGCTCTGCATCCGCAGTTCCATTGCAGCCGCCTTCTCCTGATTCTCCTTCTGCATTTGTTGGATCATTCCAACAATAGAAGAGAGGGCCTGACCCAGCTCTACTGGGAGACCGGCCGATGTTGAGGGAATAGGCTCCGGAATCTGAACCGGAGTAGCCGACACCTCGTCGACCTCTTCCTCTACGACGTCCGGGGCTTGAACTTCATCCTGGCCTTCTGCCAGGAGGTCTTCTTCCAAACGCTCGTCCACGTCAGACATCCTGTCATCTAACTGGATGTCTTGCATCGCGACCGCGACTTCAGCATCCACCTGGATCTGACTTTGGGGGATCTCCTCTTGAGGCTGGGGAATCACAGCATCAGCTGATGCCTTAGGGAAAAGATACGCCCTCATCTTCTCACTTGGAAGATAAGGGCCAGAGGTGTTCTTTTGGAAGCTCCTTACCCAGGTACGAAGCTTCTCCCTTGCTATATCCCTTGATTCCGCCGTCCTAGGGGAATCAAAGGCCTCAGTAATCAGGTTAGTGCACACAGTATTTACCTGAGGGTCCCAATACTGGAGATCATCCTTGGAGACAGCGCATGCTGCGTGTCTCCTACAAAACTCATGTCCGCAGAGATTCTTGCTGCGGACGTTGCAGAAAACATTTCCGCACTTCGGAAGGTCCTCCTGTAAAGAGAAGAAATTTCCATGAGTATCAAGTGAACTATGTATCACTGGATATGCATAGTATAGCATAACAATTCAGAAAGGAAAGACACACACTTGTGTTTCCCTCACAACCTATTGTTGCAGCCTTCCAGATAATAAAATCAAATGGTTAATCTCTTCTAGAGTAACCAATGCAAAGTTTCCAGAGGAAACAGGTGGAGCTCACACCTAAGCAATGATTTTAAAATCCTGGATAATAGACAGGAAAGAACTCACTTTCCTATCTGTAGGGCAACAGCAAAGGACTTGTGCAAGAAAACACAAAAGTGTTAGAACACACCATGCTGTACCAAAACCCATACTATAGTTTTCTTCTTACAGTATCTGTTATACTGAAGAATACTGGTACAGTATAGGAGGTTATGTGCCGGCCGGCACTTACCGGCTGGCACACACCATAACTAGCTTTAAAGTATACTACTTAACAGCTATAAGGCGGCAGAACGCTGGTTCAAATGCATGTGCCGGCCGGCAGTAACTGCCGGCCGGCACAGCCAATGTCGGTCGGCAATGACTTCTGACCGACCACTACACAAGGTAGTACCCGGCTGCCGGCCACACTCTTGGCGACCGGCAGACAAGGGCTGACAATAGCCGGCCGGCAGAGGTACAGGACCGATGCCAGCCGGCAGCAAAAGAACCAGAGGACTACAACTGCCCGGCTGCCAGCCTTATAGGCCGGCAGCCGGGTCGGGTACAGCACTAAAAGAAAACAGAATGGATGCCGGGATAAGAGTGTACACTACCTCCAAGCCCGGCAATCCGAAATAGTGCATATAAGGAAGGGGAGAATCTAATTCAGGCTTCCTGACCAATGCCGTCTGACTCTGCAGGCAGGCATGGATGAGGGACCAAGGGAGGTCCGGGCAGCACTCAAAACAGAAGACCCTTGCCGGTCAGCAGCTCTGCCGGCCGGCAAGGGACTGAGTCAATTCCACATCCTAACCTATTCTAAGTCCAGATGTAGAATGACGTACAGTACTGTAATGGCTAGGCCTTTACAGAGATAGAGGGGGAAGGGACAAAAGAGGGTCCTACCAACCTTGTTTTAGTGACGGATCACCCGCAGCTAAGAAACTCATCTTAGCCTAATGGAGATCCAAGGGGGGAGGCCAGCAATACTTGCCAGCTCCCAGAGCACCAAAGCAAGGAAGGTGTTGCTACTCCCAGGGAAAGAAACTTATCCTCCCCCGAGAACAGCAACAAGGACTAGTCTGGTAGATCACAAAAGAAGGAATCATATCCACAGAAACCTTCGGTAGTGACCTAAGGAGGCTAAGCCACCTTTGTCTGTGTCAGGCCAGCGAGGGAGACTCTACCTCAAGCCAGACAAACACAGACTCAGACTAAAAAACTCTGTTGTTCTGTCCCTCTTTGAACCAGACTTACTGGAACAGGAAGGTACAGTAACACCCCAGTATAGTTTTATCGAAAATAAATTCGGAAAAAACCACTTAGGGATAAGCCCAAGGCTTAAACAGAGGGAAAGGGATTGCATACCTTCTCCGAAGAAAAAAAAGCAACCGGGGAGTATGAGAAAGTATACTAAGGCTCCATAAGCAACTTAGCCTAGGCACCAAGAGAATCGATTACCTAAATCACCGAAACTC
>NC_090734.1:87741095-87753595 GCF_036898095.1 Palaemon carinicauda
TCCTCAGATACTCTCAGCCAAGGAAAGAGGGAGTCGCTAGAGTCAAAGTCTAAAATATGGTCAGGACTTGATAGGTATGGTGATATTTACAGCACCACTTCATGGCAAGATAGGCCTGCAAATTATTATATGCACCAAGGATGCCACATATCAATCTCATCTTCAGAGAAGGTTGAAAAGTCTCGACGACGCAAACGGAATGAAAGTGATATTGTTCCAAGTACAAGTCAAACATCAAGCTCTGAAATGGCAGCTCTGTGTGATGATGAGACAGAGGGACTATTGCCTGCTAAGCACCTGCGTTCTTCTGTGAGTGGATCACTCACCAAGAAAACAAAATGTGTATGGTGTCTGAAGAGTGAGGACACAAAGCATCCAAATAGAACAAAGGGCAAGATGTTCAGAATCAACACATACTCGGCATGGCTCTCCTTCAAACACCACACAGTTTTAATAGGAGATGAAGAGTTGCGGGATCATCTCTCACGATTTGTCGAGTCCACATCAGCGCTGTCAAACCCTTTTGGAACAGACATTGTGCATCACCGTAACTGCTGGAGAAAGTATGTAGGCCACCTGAAGTTTGAACAAAGCGAAGGAATGCATCTTCAGAATGTGTCTATGTCAGAGGCGAACAATTTGTTCTTTAGTCTCTTTTAGCAGATTACGAACGTATTGTCAGTGACTATGGTTATACAGTGGGCGAAGTTAAATCATCCTATATCAAACGTCTGCTTCTAAATGTGTATCAGGACAAAATTGGTATCCAAGAAGGAAATGCAAAGAACAAGAATCCATGGGGGTATGACACTGAAAGAGGGGGTGATTATATTGAGGCTGCTATGTTGTCCCTTGGCATCACTGATGAGCAGCTCATTCAAAACCTAGCACCACACCTGTCAAAGAAGATTAAAGACACATCTACTGTTCCATGGCCACCTGGCATTGACCATCTCGAAGAAGCTGAAGAGGTAAGTGAGCAACTACTGAAGTTGTTGACTTGGTTCAAACAACCTACATGAAAAACTGTTGATCTTAGTCCTGCCACACTCAGTCTAGCCTCCATAATCACTTATCACATCACTGGACTTTGCACCTCAACTGCAGTTAACCTTGGCCTCACTGTTCATGGTATGACAAGGAGTAAAGACCTGGTGGACACACTTCACAACAGTGGTGTCTGTATCAGCTACTCAGATGCACTTCTCCTCTTTGACCACTGGGCACTTAAGGATGTTGAGGTGTCAGGCACCTGTCCACCGGAGATATCAGATATCAAGCCAGCTAAGAGACATTCTTGAACATGAGGAACTGTCAGAAAATGTGAAAGAAAAGCTGGACATTCTGCGTAACACACTCACCGAAACACAAGAGGCACTACACGAAGCTCACTCTGAGACATGAAGACTTTGATCAACAGAGTGTTTGACCTTCCTTTCAGCATCAGGGATGATGAGCACGATCGAAGGGCAGCAAAACATGCACTTATTCCAAAAATTTTCCAGAGCCCACAGACACATTCCCAGGAGCTGCTAAATTTAATCAACTGATGGTCAGATCAGGGAACAAGATCGGACTGCAAAAGCTCCTCAGGGAACAGCTGAAAGCACAAGCTTCTATGACGTGTTGTGAAATAATCTACTGTGAGGGAGAAAGAGCAACCAATGTGAGCACTGGTATGGCAAACACAGACTTCATTTTCAGACATCCAGAGGCTGACACAATGATGTTCTCTGCCTATGCCAAGCTCAGGACAGGAATCTTTAATGGAGCAGTTGTCCTTGACAGTTAAGATACAGATGTGTACGTTCAAGCAGCATATCTTTCACAGCGACTCCCTGGTGGTCTACTTATCAAACGCAAGCATGTCTTCATCAACTGCCAGGACATGCTACCAGAAGAAGTCTCAAAGATCATCATCCCTCTCCATATGATCACTGGCAGGATCATACGTCAGAGTTCTAGGACCATGCAAATAGGAAGGTGATGGAGATGCTGATCTCTGATCCCAAGGCGAGAAAGCTCCTGGGAAGAATTGGTGAAAGCATCGACTTGGAGGATAGTATCAGAGCTGATATGAAGATCTCTGTACTGTCCTGCATCTATGGTGAAAGTGCAGATGTTACTTGTGGGCAAGCAAGGGCTTTCAAGTGGCAAAAAATGAAGAAGAAGAGTACGATCCGCCTCCCACCTGATGACGACTACTTGAATCCTCATGTTGAAAGGACAAACTTTATCACATATTGCCAAGTACACTACAACTTGTTTGATCATCCATCCCCTATTGGTCATGGCTGGGAACTTGTGAATGGAAAATGCCAACCAGTGCACTACAAACAACCCACCTTGCCCCAACCGCTCATTCTTTCCAACTCCTCAGAAGAAAGTAAATCTTACAATGAGATGAGTGAGTCTGGGAATTCAACAGATACAGAAGTATAAAAGTCCCATGATTGACGTAGAACAGTTGATTCAGTGATGTACATTTGCTAATCAATATCAATTTATTGTTTGACATTTCCTTATGTTTTAATGTGTTTCAACCATTATCCCTGGTTTTGTTGTAAAGTGATTTTTGTGTCTTTACTTTTACTTCTATTATCAATAAAATAATTCACCACAAAAAAAAAAATCATTACAATCTACTATAAAATGTCTATAATGACCAAGCAAAATTGAACGTTTGGTGCTCAAAATCAGCGGTCATAGTGAATTTGCATAGGAAAAACAGGTCAAATCATTAAAATAACATCAGAAATGAATTTCCCATGCCAAAAAAACATATAAAACATATTTTGTACAGCACTCTAAGCATAACCAGGAAAAGGTTAATGTTTTGAACTGGCGACGGCGGCCATTTTTTAATTCAGCGATCTCAAAAGTTATGCCCATACTTTTGACAGGGGCATGAGGGCTAAATTTCTCTTTTATCCCTCCTAAAATTCAAATCCAGTGAGAAAAGTACCTCCGCTCTCAGTGGTCACGAAACTTATGAAAATGACCCAACTATCTCTCTTGGTGACAAAGTTCTTAAAGTGTCGATCCCTGAGGGATCGATTTCATCTTTGAGTTAAGACATGAATAGGTTATGAAGTCTCTGGATGATTGATGTGGTTGAAGGGGCTCGGGTATGGAGGAGGTGACAGGCAAGGAGGGTAATGAAGATGCTGAAGGGACCATTGAGGGTGATACGGATGGCTGTGTAACGACCAGTTCGGTGAGAGAGAGAGAGAGAGAGAGAGAGAGAGAGAGAGAGAGAGAGAGAGAGAGAGAGAGAGAGAAACTGTCGGATGATGGTGTGGTGGAGATAAGTCACCGAAGTTCCTAGGAGGCTATTGTATCACTTATTCAGACTTTGTATAGAATAATTTTGCTATAACAATTTCCTTTAAACAAAAGAATGACCAGGATAAAGAAAAGAGAAGACTTATGATGGCCGTGAAAGTCTAAATCATTCTAGAAAAATATAACCCGAAAGGGAAATTTGGTAACTGATAGCATTTTTCAGAAGGTGAAAGTTTTCTGCTTTGTTGGTTTAGGTTATTTTTGGGTAAAAATTTAATATTTTGTTAAAAATGTGCCTCCCAAAAATTGTTGGACCATTTATGTTTGAATTTACTTATTTTTTTTTTTATCAATTTTTATTTTTTTTGCCCACACAGCTTAAAACAAAATGCAAACAAAATGGTGATTAAATAGTTTGTTTGAATACAAGCCGAGAAAAGGTAGGTTACATAGACATCAAGTCTTTATTATAGAGTTTAAAAAATGTATTTATAAAAGCAAAAAACCTAATTCTCTGACTAAAATCATATGCGAGGCAAAGTCAGCAGAGTTAATATAGCTCCATGACACTCTCGCAGCTTCAGGTAGAGAGGAAAGCAGAAAATTAACACTTCGGTGTCATCTCATTGAAAACTTTCCAAGAAGACGTAATCATTTGAGAGTTGATCAATATGTTCCTTCGATATTCGAAGTCACGGCCGGCTGGTTTCCTGCGATCCTAGTCCGTTGTCAGATTTTTTTTTCTCTTTTTTTTAATATGAAATTAGGAGGAAGCCTTATTTGATTTAATATAAAGTTAATAAGTTAATTTTCTTTTGAATGTATAAATTTTTTAATTAATAAATGATAAGTAGTTTCATTTGGAAATTTCCGATGGCGATATCATTTTGATGAAACTGTACCAACAGTGTGTCACACAATCGTACATAGTACCGAAATTTCATTTTGTGTATATATTATGCTTGTATCTTCGCTCTCTCCTCGCACTGACAAGGACCTGAAATAACTTGTCTGTTTTTCTCATCGTTAACTGTTAACCGGTTGGTTGAACATGAAATTGCCTGGTATGTCTTTTGAGCACTTTTTGCCTGGAGTTCATGTATATAAAAAACGGATGTTCTGTATTAAAGTTACTCAGTTGCTTTCATCCTGCCTTTGAGTCACAACCTTCTCTCGGCTCGTCACATTGGTGACCCCAGAGCGACTTGCTCCTCCCGCCTACCGTTACTATGACGCCCTAAAAACATACCTTCTGTAGCAGTACTCGCCGTCGCCACCCGCCCATATAGCAAAGTTTTTTTCCGCTCTCTCAACAACCGTTGAGGGACCAAAGGGCTTCGCTCACCCCCAGGGAAATGACCAGTATCACTCGCCTGCAACCCGCCGCAGACGGCTCTCCTCGTGAGGTGAACCTACTTCGTGCCCTTTGGATAAGCAGTTTACCCTAACCTGTACGCACTGCCATACCCAATGTTGGTAGTTTACCCATAAAGGACATGATGACCAAAGCCGACGCCCTTATGGACATCCACTTCACGACCTTCAAGACCTCCATCTACGCCTCCACTCCTGACAAAGAGGACACCTATTCAACGTCAACCGAAGCTGACCTGAATGCCGTAGGACACACACGCCTATGAATGCTGTAGGACACACACCCCTATAAATGCCATAGGACACACACGCCTATGAATGCCGTAGGACACACACGCCTATGAATGCCGTAGGACACACACGCCTATGAATGCCGTAGGACACACACGCCTACCCCGTGACAAGCCGGAGTGGCAACAAAGCCACCCATCATCCACCACTTACTCGCGCCCCAACCAACGACTTCTACAGCCACTCACTGCCGCCCATCGGCCGCAGTTTTGCTACTACCACTCCAGATCAGGGCGCCCTATTTAACATGTACAGTATGTAATTATTAGGGGGGAAACCATGTACCAACCGTGCGTCACACGATCGTACATAGTAATGACATTTCATTTTGTGTATATATTATGCTTGTATCTCCGCTCTCCCCTCGCAAAGACAAGGACCGGAAAAAACTTGTCTGTTTTTCTCACCGTTAACTGTTAACCGTTGCGGTATTGGTTGAACATGAAATCGCCTGTTATGTCTTTTGTGCCCTTTTTGCCTGGAGTTCATGTATATAAAAACAGATGTTCTTTAATAAAGTTACTCAGTGGCTTTCATCCTGCCTTTGAGTCACAACCTTCTCTAGGCTCGTCACAAAACAAAACTGGTTATTAGAGATCCACAGGATTGCAAAAAGCGTCAGTACAATCATTAATACTTCGTGGACTAGGAAACTTAAGGCGAAGGCGTGACTATAAACTCTTTATGTGTACTAATTTCATATTTACCTAGAGTAGATTTTAGTTAATTTTGCGATCGTGGTAAATGGCAGTGTTTATAAAAAGTTTGATACTTGACATTAAGGTTTTTTTCTTGTAAGGATATATTTTGTTTTAATTGATCTACAATAATCAGCAAAAAAAAAAAATTGACTTCGCTAATGGCAGTTATAAAGGGCCAGCTCTTCTGTTAGAGCTTTAATTCTGAAAGAACCAATTTAAATGTAAATAACAGTGGAGAGATCTTAACGTTGTGAAAGGGTTTGCATATCACAATGATGAGCAAAGCTTTACTAGTCAGGGCCACCCATACTAGGTTGGTTTGTTGTGAGCGATCAGACCAAAGTTCCCACCATCACCAATCCATAATTGGTCAGCATGGTGATTAAAAGACTGATTAAACCACAGGCATGAATCAATATGTTTGAGGCTTTTGTCTTGCCGTGGACTAGAAACCGCCTCATTTTTTTGTTGTCTCTCTCTCTCTCTCTCTCTCTCTCTCTCTCTCTCTCTCTCTCTCTCTCTCTCTCTCTCTCTCTCTCTCCTATTGTATAATTATCACTATTTGTAGGCATGACAAGTGAGGAATATATATATATATATATATATATATATATATATATATATATATATATATATATATATATCTTTGTAAAGTCTTGGGTACGAATAGTAACATTGAAATAGAATTCTTTTATTGGTATATAAGAAATATATTTGATCTAGCGTAATATTAATATAACACAATATTCCTCCGAAAAAAAACGCGGTAATGATTATTGATAATATGAAATTATTTTTATTGAAGAATATTATTCTCTGTAATGTGCATAGAGTCTTTATTAAGTTATATACTGATTATTGTATTGATTAGAGATCGTTTATCATTACTATTATTATTATTATTATTATTATTATTATTATTATTATTATTATTAATAGCAGCTAAGCTATATCCCCAGGGGCCCCTAACAAGGGGGAAAGTAGCACAATGAGGAAAAGAAATAATAAGTTTGTTAAAGTGGCTATAATTATTAAACTCACCTGATGAAATAGCTTACTGGAAATATTCTTGAAATTGAAAACAATGCCATTTTAAACTGGTAAAAATAGAGGTTGAAAACATTATTCGGTTAACTCGGACAATATTAAGGCCAAGGAATCAATGAAAGGGATTATACTTGCAACGCACTAAAGCCCTTCGATCCTCGCAAACCCGACCTTCAAAACTCCATAAGACGAATATTAGACGAAAAGTTTTACGTGGGTATTATCCTTCGAAATTGCTGTGTAAATGCGCTTAGGCCATTACAGGCCAAATACAATCTGAGTGAGTAATGGGGGTAAACATTTCGCTGACGTCGTTTGCAGGGAATTCCCGTGCAGCGAAGATTCTCAGAGAAAAATGGCGAAGGGGAAACTGTAATGGAAGCATCCGGAAGTGTAGAAGGAGAAGAATGAAGGAAATAATCGGGAAAGCTGAAAGAGAGTTAGACGTGGAAGCAAGAGTGGAAGAGTAGGAATTAATAGGGTTGTCAAACTTATGGGTCCTCATGGAACTTTATCATTTTAAGAAAAGATAGAAAGGGTTATTGTGGCCACACTTATACCCATTATAGATGAATACATAATAATATATAATTCTTAACGCTAAATATTCTAAATATTTAGAGGGTAAGTGTAATATCCGTGAATTTATATACAAGAACGCAAGATTCAGCTCTGAAGTTAACGTGCTTAAACAAATATTTAATCATATGCAATGACACAGACCAGTAATCATATTTTCCATTTTGTGATTATGCATATATGTAGTGTTATTGAAAAAGAGAGAGAGAGAGAGAGAGAGAGAGAGAGAGAGAGAGAGAGAGAGAGAGAGAGAGAGAGAGAGAGAGAGAGAGAGAGAGAGCATGCATTGCAATTTAAGCAACAATGGTAATAACCTTGCCAATAGAAAATTCAATTTCAATGTAAGTGAAGATATGAAGTCGGTTCCATCCAGCATTTCTTTCTCAGGAGAAATTCCCGAAACAGTTACAGGATATTTAGGAATATTAGTTCCTGAGCAGAAAGAGGTCCAATTCCTGACAACATTCCAGAGAAAATGAATACATTTTCAAGAGCTTTACAAAATTCAACTTTTTGAATGGAATTCTTATTAGTCTGACGTTATAAATAATTCTTTTTATGAGTAACTCATAATTATTAATATGTTGATTTAATCATAAGAGAAGATGATTGGTAAAATGTTAACTGTTGTCGAGTGATGATATCTGACTGATATGGTTAGCTTTATATTGTAAAGTAACAATCACAAATCCCAGTCATACGACACTTGAAAAATCCGATACAGTTGAAACAAATCAGTAAATTGTTCTTCAATAAGGATATGGCGTCCAAATCCCGATTCGTTGCCGAAAACTTTAGAGATATTAGTATGCAAAGGACTGAAAGAGATCCCAAGATGAAAATGCAATTTGGCATCATATTTCATGTGATGATCCTTCCAGTTGGTAAACCTTAGTTTACGGTAAATAAAATCAAAATGTCATTACGGGAATTGGTTGTTGTTGTTGTTGTTTTTGTGTAGAAGATCAGTTGTCTTATACGTCTTAATAATTACACTAGGAATCCGAGAAGACCCATTGATAAAAATATCCGTTTGACAAAATGGTTCGGTACGTAAATGCTTTCATAATTACAGTTGGTTATTGAGTTAAAGTGATAGTAACCTATTGATTTGCGCTACTACTACTACTACTACTACTACTACTACTACTACTACTACTACTACTACTACTTTTTTGCTTGATATTTTAATTATTATTATTATTAAGCAGAGGGACCTTTCACACAGTTAATTAATGGCGTTGCAAAATCAAAGTAGATGTGTAATCTGGTGTTTATTATTTACACATTTCTCTGCCCAGACGATGACTGTGCCAGAGAACAATATGATTAGAAGATATTATACAATATTCATATTTTGGCGAGACTGTATTCAAAGCATTAGTTGTAAAAATATATTTCGATAAAATATATCCCCCTACCAAAAGAGCCAATATGAAAAAAGATCAAAATATCTTAACAAAATGGGCAATACTTTCTATGAATAACTTTCACAATAAAAATTTAAAGAAGTTTCCTTTGTGTTCTTGCTGGAAAGTATTATAGTTTACTTTCTATTACTACTTGAGTATCCTTGCCATTCTTAAAAGTCAGTTCTTGGAAAAATAGGATAGATAACACAGTTATTCCTCGTCATACTTGAAAATATATTTTATATATCGATAATTCCTAGAACCATGAAAAACTGTGCTTGAGTCAATATTTTGTAATTAATTTAACTACACTAAATTATACCATTGAATATACTCTTCATACTCTTTTATGTAAACATATAAAAAATTCTGGTCCTCAAACATTGTACTTTCGTTTAGCTGGCGGGTTAAAGGGTACAGATTTAATAAGATGCCTTAAGGTCCTGTCCTCAAATGAGACTCCTAAAGTGTATTCACGTACCACCGTCCCGAAGCCTACGTGAAAATCTCTCTCTCTCTCTCTCTCTCTCTCTCTCTCTCTCTCTCTCTCTCTCTCTCTCTCTCTCTCTTAGACTTCATAACTTTGATATTTTATCATCACCACTTTGAATTTAGAATTTATGTATTTTATTAGTATATATATATATATATATATATATATATATATATATATATATATATATATATATATATATATATATATAAATATATATATATACATATATATATATATATATATATATATATATATATATATATATATATATATATTATATTTATATATATATATATATATATATATATATATATATATATATATATATATATATATATATATATATATATATATATATATATATAGCTATTATTTCTACGAACCTCTCCTAATGCTCATGTTGCCTTTTCCCTTGAAGGTTGCTTTATCGAAATTTATCAACAAAATTTATGAAAATTCTCCATTTGCATATCTTCCAAATAACATATGCCACAATAAATGTAATGAGAAACGCCAACGGCTATTGGCAAGAAAAGAGGGGCCTTTATTATATTTAGATTACAGTTGTTCTGTCGCCATCACTACAAATCAACGTATTCCTTTTCCAAATTGAGATAAGTTAAATTGCGTTCTATGTTGTGTTTCTCTGAATTTATCAGTAATTTTTGCACAGAGATAATACCGTGATTTTACTTACCGTTGTGAGGAGAGTGATTGCCTCACAAGGAAAGTATGTTATTCTAGTCCAGAGAAAACTAGACTAGTTGTACATTGTTGGCATGATGATGATTATGACATGCCAGCACTGTTCTGCAAATCTAATTCTATACACACATAACCAACCGGGTTTTTTTAGCGTGTATAGTTTGGTGTGGCAGGGTTGGGGGCTAAAGTTTGATAAGTCACTGACGACGAGGGTTGTGGGGGAGGCCTCCCCCAGAATTTTTTTTTTTTTTTTTCTTTTGTTTTTTTTTTTTTTTTTTTTCTTTTTTTACCAAAAAGCAACCTAAGATGCAATTTCCAGGAAGCTGACCGCTAATTGTAGTAACAACATAAATCATATGTTTAAACGATTTTTATTTGATCTGTTACAATTTGTACACAAATGACTATCATAGAATACCAGTAGCCCTACTTGATAAATTTAATCAAAATCATACTAACGATATTGATTCTTTGCTATAAACTCATCCTAATATCGATCAAGTTAGGGTTATAAGTTTGCTAAGCCTACTTTGTTTTTGCTTATGATTTATTATATCTTCCATTTGTTTTTCAGTTCCAATTTACTATTTGAATTCTCAACGAATTTTTTATTTTCCATTTTCATAGTAGGGATTATGATGATTATATCACGCAAGCACTGCTCTAAAAGTCCAATACTGTACACCCTTGACCAACACTTTTAATAGTGATGTGCTTCAAAGCTCTTAATTCACTGTATTTAACTTCATCTGTATAACAGACGCCAGTTTGTCTCCGCTTGTAAATGTTAATTCTGATATTACCTAGACGGTTGGTAGCCTAGTATGACTTTCTTGGTCCGGTGTAGGGTAACATTATTACATTCATTACGGGTTTTAAATGTTCACTGTGTATTAAAGAGTTGAGGTCCTCTCACAGAGTCTCAACTTATTTAATTACTTTAGATTCTTTTGTTGTTAAACCCTCGCAAGCCTCCATTACTTACTACTCCTTTAGACAATTCAATTGCGCGGCAGAAGACCAAATTAGTAAGATCTTAATATATTTTTTTTCTTTTTATTTCAATTATTATTAACTTCTCTTATCGTTTATTTATTTTCCCATTTCGTTTCCTCACTGGGATATTTTTCCCTGTTTGAGCCCATGGGCTTATAGCATCATGTTTTTTTCCAACGAGTAATAATAGTAATAATAATAATAATAATAATAATAATAATAATAATAATAATAATAATAATAATAATAATAATATCCCTCCACTTGCTAAAGTAAATGCTCATAAAGAACCTGGTTTTCCATTGGTGGATAGCGTTTCATATAGTTTTATTCTCTAATCTTTTTGTTGTTGTTTCATGTTTCAGCTAAAGCTGATTGGCTTCACCCTTTTTTCGGATGGCAGTGGGCTTTATTCGCATACAAGCTCGACCACTTGCTCATCGCGAGTTTGGATTAACTGGATGAGGGTAAACACTAATATCATTTTACAAATTGAGTGTTTTTAGGAAGAAAACTTCAAGTAATGGTAAGATCATTTCTATTCAGGGAAACAAATATCGAAAAGAATGAGACGTTTTATATCAATATATGAGTAAAAGGACAACTAGTAATAAAAGAAGAGATGCATTTCACTAAAATATAGCATAAGTACACAAGAAATGGGATTTCGAAGGTTTCACCTTAACCCTTAAATTTCAGAAACTGTACATGAGTAAATGAGCAACAGCTCCTGTACAGGTTTTAAATAATATAAATGAAGTGGTTAGAATCCTTAGTTTAAACTCATCCTTCTTTATACGATGATAAGGATGAATAAAAGACTGAGTAAATTCCTTTTAAATCTAACATGTTCATGGTAACTTCTGATTTTCTGAAGCTGCCTATTCAGAGACAGCTCATTACCAGACTGTGTACATTGGTCTATTTTTTCATCTTTGTGATGGGTAAAGTTGTTAATTTGTTATCTCAATTAAATAGAAAAGGCTAGCAGTTCTTGCTAGTTATTCCTTAAACCTTCAATTCCTCAAAATACGGTGTGACTTGTACTAGACTACTCGGATACTTAATCTTGTTCTTTTGTCATTTTCATCCTTTGAGTCCTTCGTTACTGCTAATAAATGGAAATCTTTAAGCGCAGGTTTGCAAGCTGGTTTTCTAAAATAATGGTGTTTTGGGTAATAATATGAGAAGTGTTTTAAAAATATTTACTTTGACAGTTTCTTCAATAGAAGTTATTTTTTAGTGGTATGGATGGTTTACTCCTAATAGAAAAGGCTACACTACTTGATTATGAAGGGAATGATAACGGTAATGTCTCTCCAGACTTTGTCTTTGTAACAGAATAACGTGTTTAGTTCTAAGTTATTTTTAAGAATTTGACGTCATTAACGTCTTTAGTGGAATGCCAAAAGTTAAATTGTTTTCATTGTTATTAATATTTTTATTAGTTAAGGTACAACCATAGTTGGAAAAGTAGGATGATACAAGATCTGGGGCTCCAATGGGGAAAATAACCCAGTGAGGAAAGGAAATAAAAGTGTAAACTATACATGAGAAGTCATGAATACGAAGTATAAAACATCTTAAGATCAGTAATAACATTAGAGTATGAAG
>NC_090734.1:87758595-87773595 GCF_036898095.1 Palaemon carinicauda
AACATTCCCTGTGATAATAATGACCAACATTTATTAAGAACTAAGTGTGTTAACTTTCTTACGACCACTTGTAATAAAGTGGGAAACAGTGAATATGATACCATGTGTCCACCGATGGAAAAGTCTATAACTGTAAAAGACCAATCTCCTTAGTTTGATGGTGAGGCTTCGCTGAAAAGGAGGGAAACAAGACAAAGAAAGAAAGTGGAATAGATTAAAAACTGAAAGTACTTGGGTAAAATACAAAACTGCTGCATGTCAATATAACTACCTACTAAGAAGAAAAAAGTGAATACTATGAGAGAAAGATCC
This sequence comes from Palaemon carinicauda, assembly GCF_036898095.1. Lineage (NCBI taxonomy): Eukaryota > Metazoa > Arthropoda > Malacostraca > Decapoda > Palaemonidae > Palaemon > Palaemon carinicauda. The sequence goes on from NC_090734.1 coordinate 87,758,908, forward strand.
TCGAAGCAGCAACAGACATTAATAAGTTATATCGTCTCCTAAATGGTATAATGGGAAAAGTAAAAGAAGACGCTACCTGATGGATAGAGTGACCAGGAACTAGCAAATGATTTTCTAGTATTCTTTAAAAAAAAAAAACCTAATTATGATACACCAGGTACACAGACAAAATTAATAGGATTTAACAACATAACACATGATAACATCACTAGAATTCGAAAGAGCAAATAAGACAAACTGCGCGATCGATCCTATGGCCAGGCTGACACTTGCACGACTTTTGGCCACGAATTTGTCGTGGCAAGAAATGTGCAAGTGTCAGCCTGGCAATAAGATCGAGTGACCAGGAACTAGCAAATTATTTTCTAGTATTCTTAAAAAAAAAAAAAAACATAATAATGATACACCAGGTACACAGAAAAAATAATAAGATTTAACAACATAACACATGATAACATCGCTAGAATTCAAGAGAGCAAAGAAGACAAACTGCGCAATCGATCCAATTGCCAGGCTGACACTTGCACGACTTTTGGCCACGAATTTGTCGTGGCAAGTCGTGCCATTTTGGGGCACGAACTGGGAGGCTCCCGCACTGTTCCTGGCTAGTTCACACATAGTTTACGATGAGTTCACGATGAGTTCACGAATAGTTCACGATGAGTTCACGAATAGTTCACGAATGCGTGGCCATCAGTATCCACAGTGACAGGAACTTGCACGACTAATTCACGCATGGTTTGCGCATAGTTTGCGCACTTCCCGCATTGGCAATATAAGTTTGCACAATTCGGACGGTGACGTGCTGACTTGGCCACGCCATATAAAAACAGGGCATCTCCAGCCCCTGGTCCATTTTGGATTGGCTTTGGAAAAGACAACATGCTCAATGTCAGAGACACAATCATTGCAGAGAAAAAAAGATGCCTATACCTGGCAGCTGCTCTAGTCATTGTTGAAGAGCAGCAAAAAAGGCTGGCAGAGGCAGGAGAGCAAGAAAAGTCAACCCCACCTCGAAGAAACACACAAAGGAAAGTGTGGGTCAGGGAATGGTTGGCCAGAAGGCACGAGTTTGAAAAGTATGACAGTCTACTGACTGAATTCCACAAGGAAGATCAGAGGGGCTTCAAAAATTACCTCAGAATCACAGCTGAACTGTTCCAAAATATGGTTGAGAAGTTAACCCCTCGCCTCCAGAAGCAGTCCACTCCTTCAAGTTGGACACAAGCTGGCTGCCACCCGTCACTTTTTACCCACTGGAAACTCCTATCCAAGTCTGCAGTACAGCTTCAGGGTTGAAGCAAGTACCATCTGCAAGTTCATACCTGAGGTGTGTAAAGTTATCATCGCAGTCTACAAGGATGAATTGCTGTGCTGCCCCAAAACTGAAGAGGAGTGGAAGGAAGTTGCTGCCAGGTTCAGCTCCAGATGGAATTACCACAACTGTCTGGGGGTGTGGACGGCAAGCACATCTCTATGAAGAAGCCACCCCATGCTGGTTCTTACTACTACAACTACAAGGGCTTCCACAGCATTATACTGAAAGCAGTGTTAGATGCTACTTACAAGTTCCTCTATGTGGATGTTGGGGCAGAGGGTGGTGCATTGGATGGAGGAACATGGAGTAACTGTTCCCTGAATGATGCTGTAGAAGAGACCAGAGCTGGAGTGCCTCAACCAGAACCACTCCCTAATGATGACCAGGCAGTGCTCTATCACTTAGTAGTGGATGATGCCTTTGCTTTCCGAACCTGGATGATGAAACCACTCTTCCAATGGTCACAGGTCCTACGAGAACACATATGTAGCTACAGGTTGTCTCATGCCCGACGTGTCGTGGAGAATGCCTTTGGAATTTTGTGTCAAAGGTCCCGTTGCTTCATGACGATGATGCATTAGTACCCCAATACCATCAATCTGATCACCATGAGCGCCTATGTCCTGCACAACCTCATCCTCATCAGATACCCACACGCAATTTCTGAAGTGGACCACGAAGATCCAGACACACATGATCTGATTCCTTGTTGATGGAGGACTGACCGACACCTGCAGGGGCTGCTGCCTGTAACCGGCCGTCATACCCAGAAGGATGCAAAGGATGAGCGAGACTACTTGTCAAATTACTACATGTCCCCTGCTGGTGCTGTCCCTTGGCAAGAAAGAATGGTAGTAGCTCCATAAGCTGCATCCACAGTTGTTTAATTTTTTAAATAAAAGAAACGTTTATTTTTATTTTTTTTTTATTGGTCTTTATTTTTTGTTTTCTTTTTCTTTCCTTTTTGGTTAATTTTTTGTTTTTGTTTCGTTTCGTTTCTGTTTTTCTTCCCCTTTATTTAAAGATTTAAGAGAAAAACAAGTGTTTTGAAATAAGAAAAAAAATTATTAACATGAAAAAAGCAAACAACAAGTATGTACAAGTATCACATTCCAACTATTTACAAACCTTGCTGGTTCTGGTACTGCTGCATGGGGATACCCGATGGACTGGTGTTGTGTTGAGTTCCTTGGATGTGTAGAGGGATGAGGGTAAAATGCCCTTTTCTAGGTTGCTGTTGACGGACCCTGGGGTCAGGACCAGGAAGCTGAGTGGTGTCACAGGTGTCTTAAAGGTGGGTGACAGCGACAACACTAAAAGTGTTGGTGTAGAAGCCTGGACAAGGATGGCTGACGGTACTGAAGTTGTTGGTAAAGGGGTCTGGACAAGGGTGGCTGACGGTGCAGTGGAATCCCTGGTTGCCACTCCGTGGTACGGAGCCAGGAGGACTGGCCTGAAGACTGTGTTGACTGGGGTGGCATCCACGTTACAGGTGATGGCTGACTGGCATGAGGATGTTGCTGAGGCTGCTGCTGCTGCTGCTTTGGCGGTGCCCTCAAGGTGGCTGGTTGAGGTTAATGCCAGAACTGCTGCTGCTGCTGTGGGCCTGGCCAGGTCATGAATGGTTGACGGAAGAGCTGAGGCCACTGCCTCTATTGGTGTACAAGGTTGAGGAAGTCTATCTGGAATTCATGCCAGGATCCTCCGGGATGGCATGCATGTGGCCTTCCAGCAGGTATGCAAAATCATGTATGATCTTGTGCTGGCTAGTGTACGATTGGGTGGGCGCCAAGGAATGTGCTTTGTAGATGATCTGAAACAAACAAACATTATAACAATTTAGTACAACATTTCAGTGCAACATATTGTACATGCCATGTCAAAAGCAATGGATGAAACTGGAATACAATCTGCATGTAGACACTGGGATTCTTACTTGTTGCACTACATTACTGAGGCTGTTCTTGGTCACCCAGGTATCGGCGGTTGTGGTGGCTGTCTGTGTTGTTGGTGGCCTGGACCGCATCCCCTTGCCCTTGCCCTTCCCGGTGCTAGTAGATGCTTGGCTCTAGGAACCTGTGGACCTCACTTCATCATCGTCTTTGTCGCTGACCATCCCAGCAGCTGACTCTGGGACAGCAAACTTCTCACTGGGGACTGTCTCTCCCCGGATGATGTGTTGTATCAGAAAACTCCAGGTGTCCATGATCTGGTTGTCATGGGCACTCCTTTGTGGCTGACCAGCTCCACTCTTCTCCTTCTTCATTATCTTCCCCACCCTGGTTCTCAAGTTCTCGTAAGGGTTCTTGCATTGAGCACCCGTAGCAGGACGCTCCAGCTGCTCTCCGACTGGATTCCACTGGTTGTTCTTGTCTGCCACGTTGAGCCAGTCCTTCTGCTTCTTGCTATACAGCTAGGAGTTCTCCTTCACAAGGTCGGCCAACCTAAACTCGGCCTCTTCTGTCCAGTGGTATTCAGGGATTTCTTTCTTGGACACCCAGACCCACATCTTCTGCTTTCTGTTTGTCTCGTCCTCACTGGATGGCTGTCTCTGGTGTTCGATTGGATCCTGGTGCGTCTCCGGGATCATGATATCGAGACTTGATATAGATGACTGAGGGGAATTATTTCTCCTAGCGGTCTCTGCCTCTGGCCTGTTGGCTTCTGGCTTTCTCCCCTTTCCTCTTCCTCTAGTCAGCTTAGTTTTCGGCATGTTGTCTCTTTGCTGGTGACCTCTGGAATGGCGAGTAGTGTACAGGAAGCACTATATATACCCCCACACTGACGCGAGCACCACTGTCTCGCAGTAGTCGTGAACTGCTCGTGAACTGTTCGCGAACTGATCGTGAACTGTTCGTGAACTAATCCTGAACTGCTCGTGCCATGCGCAAACTGTTCATGAAGTGCGTAAACTAGTCGTGAACTGCTCGTGCCATCAATAAGTGAAGTGCACGTGACCATGTCAGTGCGAAGTCACGGCCAGGCTGCGATGTGCGCATATTCGTGAACATGTCGTCACCACCTTGTGTATTCGACGTGAGCTGTTCATGAACTATTCGTGGCAGTTCGTGACAGTGGTGGCATAGCACACATTGCCACGCACTGGCACGCATCCTCCCGCATCATCTCGATGATGTCCCGACGAGTTCACAAACAGTTTTACACAGTTCACGACCCGGTCGCGAAATTTTGTCACGACCAAAATTTTTAACATTTCAAAATTCTCGTCATGACATGCCACAAAGGCACAACAGGTTTACGTTCACTTCACGCCAGTTTACTACTATTTTTTGCATTGGCACGACTCGAGTCGTGCCAATGCGTGCCACAAATTCGTGCAAGTGTCAGCCTGGCATAAGCCACTATCTAAAGAAATTGGTGAGAGAAAAGTTTCTATTCTAGCCGAAATAATAATGAGAATAGCAAATGCAAGCATTGATAAATGTAAGTTTCCCAAACCTGAAAAAATGGCTATAGTCACCCCAGTTCTGAAAAATGCACTGGACTACCAGGGCTTAAGCTTACATAAACCTATTTCGAATCTATCCTTTGTTTCAAAACTGCTTGAATACGTAATTCTTGAACAACTAGTCAGTCACTTATAAGTAATAGAAGCTTTGCCTGACAACCAATCTTCTTACAGAAAACTATATTTTTTGGAGACAGTCATCTGCTCTGTGGTAAATGATATGCTGCAAATGATGGAGGAAAATAAATGTGGTATTTTAGTATTGCCTGATCTCAGTGCTGCTTTTGATACAGTTGTGCATGAACTGCTACTAAATGATATACGGTCTGTCGGCGTTGAAGATCAAGCTTTTGAATACCTAAACGACTACTTACTTGGCAGAAATTACTGTGTACAAATTGGGAACTATTATTCATCATATGAACCCTTAAACAGAGGGTTACCCCAGGGAAGTGCTCTTGGCCTAATGTTATTCAGCATCTATACGATTGGTCTATCAAAAATACTACAAAAGCACGGTGTTAAGTTCAAACTATTTGCAGATGACACATAATTTTACTTCTCCATAAATGATATACATTAGACTACTGAAACTCTAAACCGAATCCTTGATAGTGTTAGAGAATGTATGACATTTAAACAACTAAAATTAATTGAGAACAAATCTAGATTCCTGGTGGTGGGTAAGAAAAACAGCGTGAGAATCTTAGGTGATATTCAAATGAACATAAATAATGACTTAGTGCCGATAACTAGTAAAGTTCAAGATCTCGATGTATTTCTTGAGTGTTACCTGTCTCTAAATGCCCAAATAAGTAATGTAATAGAAACTGCTGGTTATCCTTTAATGAATATTACGTTTATAAAAAAGTACCTGGACGAAAATTCTGCCAAGAAACTTTTGATAAACTGTGTTATTGCCAGGATTGATTACTGCAACTCTTTCTAATATAATTTACCAAAAGTGCAACTTAAGAAACTACAAAACATAATAAACAGAGGAGCAAGACTGATAAAGTGTTCCACCTAGAGAAAGGATTACCACTATACTAATTGATTTATACTGGATGCCGATAAAAGGGAAAATTGAATTTAAAATATGTACAATAACCTACCCAGTTATCAGAACCGTTCGTACATAATACCCAAGAGAGATTCTACATCTTGCGAAGCCAACAAACTAGTGTCGACACGAGAATGGTTACAGATGACTTCAAACTATTGGAACCTAGATATATGTTGACCTAAGATTTCAGAGCCTTTAAATCTGCAGCCTCGAGACTATATAATAAGCTCCCACGAAACATCAGAATGATTGAAGACATTAAGGCTTTGAAGAGGAAACTGAAGACTTTCTTATTTCAATAGTCATACAACAGTGACAATTTAACAGTAAATGAACAATACCCGATATGAAACATTAAATACTCTGAGCAAACAAGGTAAAAGGACACTGGAGTTCCTGTAGAGAGTGGGGTTCCTCTTCTGTATAGGACTGGAATAACAGCCATCAAAGTAAAATAATAATACTCAAAAAGTTTATGGCGCCGATTTGTTAACTGAGCTAGAGACTCAGAACATAAAACCAGCATGTCGGGCGTCACAAGACGTGTTAAGTATGTTGTACTGTAATACTATATGGGCTACGGGTATTAAGAGTAATGTTGCACAATATTCCATTTATAGAACAGGTTTCAGCATAGTTTATAAGTGTAGTAGCATTTGTTATGAAGGATTACATCATTTGTTAATTGTCTCAAAATTATTAAGAGATTCTTCTTACTTTTGTGTTGCAGTAGAATCCAGTCTTTTAAGAGTGATGCTCTTTTGTTATCTTTGTAACTTTTGTGTACGAGTTTTGCTTACATATTCTCAGTCAAGAGACACAAGTCAGTAGGTTTGGATCAGCGATGTAAGCCTGAACAAGATTAAAGGTATTTTAATAAACAAGCGTATAATTGATCCCATCAAGACGAGTCAGCAACAATGCTGGGATTGTAAAATACAAAACTAATGCACTATCATTATTCTAGGTATGCTTGAGGGCAGTAACTATTCAATCACATTAATAACAATCACAATATTTTGGGACGAGGATGAGATTGTAAGATACATCAGTAATGAACACTTACTATTTCAGGTAGGTTTGAGGGCACTAACTATTCAACCAGATTGATAACTGACACAATATTTGGCGACAATGGAATCCATGAATAGAAGCACCAGCAGAAGAAGAGCCAAGTAAAAGATTGCAACCCCATGCAGCAGGGACACTTCCCAATCAGTCTAGACTCCAGTTCGATGTCAAGAAAGAAGCAAACACCATACATTAATATTTTGTTTGTTAAGACCAAGAAAGGTATGATTAAAATTTGTTACCAGGAGCATAGGTACAGAGATAAATAATTACCTTGAGTCAGAGTTAGTTTTACATGAAGTATCATTAAGTGTAGAGCTACTAAAGTTGGTTACACAAACACACAAAAAGTACAATAAACTACATAGGAATTGGGTTAGAATTAATTTTGTTTTGGAAGTTATAAGTTAGTTTTGTAGATTTCATTAGCCTAAACTAATTCAGGCAAGAAGTGATAATGCCTTTGGATATAGAGCATTAAAAAAATTCAGCATTGTGGCTGAACCCTATTCTGTTGCAACAAAATGACTACAGTGGTGTGAGGAGTTTATAATATATTTAGAAGCATTAGGTAGTAGGAAACACGCGCAGAAGAAAGCGTTATTACTTCACACAGACGGTAGAGAGGTTCAGGAAGTGTTTAAGACACTAGAACCAACTGATGACACTAATGAAGCTGCGATTAAGGCCCTTACCACATATTTTGCCCCTCAGATCAATAATCTTTTTAGAACGTATCAATTTGCAGTGCAGGCATTTCAGAAAGAAAATGAAAGCCTAGATGCATTTGTGACTAGTCTTAAGAATTTAGCTTTTTCATATAAATATTTTTAGTAAGAACATGTTATCATTGATCAAGTTATTACCCATTGCGCATCACAAGAGCTAAGAAAGACATTACTGCTAGATAACGACTTAACACTAGAAAAGGTATTGATTATAGGCAGAGCTTTATAAACATCAAATATGCAAATTAATATAATAGATAATTTTACAAGCAATAGAATGGAAAATTCTAAAATTAGCAAGATAGGCTCAAGGTTGAAAAACATTGACAATCAGAGAAAGAATACAACAAATCCTAGTCATAGGAAATTGCCGAACTCTAATGATCACAAATATCAGATTTAGACCTATACGCAGAAGCAACAGGAAAAATCCAAATGCTATCGGTGTAGTAAAACTGATAATCTTGCATATAAAGCAATGAAATACTCTGCTATGGGATAGACATGCCAGAATTGTAGAAAAATGGGCCAATTTTTAAACATTTGTAGATTCTCTAAACAGTACACACAAAAGATAAATGCAGCAGTTGATACTATAGGCCAAGAGAATAATCTGGAAAATGTTTGTGATAATCGAGATAGGTCAGAAACTAAATTTGGTAGAAGTGATCATAAATGGTAAACCAATGGCAATGCAAGTTGACACAGCAGCTGATGTATCAATTAAGGCTGAGAGAACAGCTAGAACCATTCCTAATTTTATATTAGAATGTACAAAAAGAGTTTTGAAAGGTCATAATGGTGTTGATATTCAGGTATCAAGTGCTTCAAACGTAGAAGTACAGTATACAGATCAGAAGTTAGATAGAATGTCATTAGCCATAGTTAAAGGTAAAGTGCAAACTTTTTTAGGTTTGGATTGGTTACTGTATTTGAAATTAGATTGACTTAATATTTTGAAGGCTACAGGTACACAAGATGAAGACAAAATTGAAGTGTCTGTGGATAATATTCTATCCGAGTTTCAAGAAATACTCATAGATAAAGTTGGTATAGTAATGAATGCATAGAAAATTTTAGTTTTAGGATCAGATAATATTCCTAGACGTTTTGTTGCAAGACCATTACCATATGCATTGAAAAGTGAGGTTGAAACAGAAATCAAAAGATTAGAAAGTGAAGGGTCATGGGAAAAGGTTACATACTCATATTCGGCAACGCCATTGTCGCTCAACAGCTATTACCAAATCCGAAAACATGATAGCAACCATGTCAGGATTTACTGGATCTTAGACAAGCATTTCAACCTCTACCCATGGATAAAAAATTACAAGAAATATGAACAGTAAATACATAATTAGGTTTGCATAGGCCAAAGAGATTGCCTTATGGAGTAGCAAGTAGTCCAGCTATTTGGCAACCAACTATCGATAAGATTTTTTTTAGGAATGCAAGGAGTATTCATTTTCATAGATAATATTTTAGTCTCTGGTAAAGATAAAAGAGAACATAGAGAAAGATTACGGTCAGTTTTGATTAAGTTGAAGGAACACAATATTAGAGTTAATAAGAGCAAATGTATTTTGGAAGTTGATTCGGTGGAATACTTAGGTTTTGTAATTAATGACAAAGGCATTCACAAGACTATGGAGAAAATTGAAGCAGTACAATCAACAAAGGTACCAGAAAATGTTAAGGAATTACAATAATTTCCATGTTTAGTAACATCTTATGGGAATTTCATTCAGAATTTATCTACAATTGCACATCTCTTATATAACTTGTTGAATAAGGGTATAGAGTGGAATTGGACAAAAGATTGTGAGGAATAGTTTGAAAGAATCAAGCAGGAAATAGTTTCACCTACATCTCTAGTACATTATCAAATGAATTTACCAGTTAAATTATTTTGTGACCCATCAAGCATAGGTTTAGGTGCCCTATTGTCTTATTTAATGCCAGATGGAGCAGAAAAGACAATCTCTTTCACTTCTGGAGTATTGAACAAGACAGAAAGGAATTATTCTCAAATAGAGAATAGTTTAGTATTAGTGTATGGGGTTAACAAATTTCATATGTATCTTTATGTAAGGAAAAATTTCATACTTGTTCTAGATCATAAACCTGTATTACCAACATTGGAACCATAAGCAAGTTTACCTACGTTGGTAGCTGTAAAACTACAACGTTGGGCAATAATGTTAGCCGCATATCAATATGATATAGAATATCATCATATATCAAAGATGGGTAATGCAGATGCTTTATCCAGATTTCAAGTGGACAACGCACCAGAAGAATATGATGGCAGTATATTGCTAGTTTCAGTATATTATGTACCCATTACAGCCAAGGATATTGCACACAATACCAAGAAAGACGCAGTATTTAGTAAGGGTTTAGAGAGTTTAATGACAGGTAGGGACTTGTGCGAAAATAAGGCAAATTGTAAACCCTATAAAAAAGTAAGAAGTGAATTGAGCATAGCAAAAGGTTGTATAATTAAAGGGTCAGGAATAATTACTCCTAGTTAACTGAGGCATAAGTTTTTTTTTCTGAAATACTTGCAGATCACCAAGGTATTGTCAAATCAAAGACTATTGCAAGGACTTTGTCTGGTGGCCTAGAATAGATAAAGATATTGAATTATTTGAAGGAAATTTTATGAATTTTGTTACACAACAAAAAACCCTCAGTTAGCTGGAATGCCCCTATTAGAATTACCCAGGTATCCATGGCAAAGAGTGTACATAGATTTTTCTGTTCCTTTCCCAGGTTATTTTTCTTTTTATAGTTTTAGATGGTTGCAGTAAGTGGCCAGAAGTAATTCCATGACAAAATAACATCTTAGATAAATGTAATAGGATTAATGCAATTTATTTTTCTACACATCATATTCCAAATAAAATTGTAATTAATAATGGTCCACAGTTCACCTCACACGAGTTTAATGAGTTTTGTTAGGTGAGTGGTATCCAACATACATTTTCAGCAACGTATCATCCTTCTACGAATGGAGAGGCTGAAAGATTTGTTAAAACATTTAAGCATAAGATGAAGTGTAGAGAAGCAAACTCAAATTATATATTTGTTCATGTGTCAAAGTTTTGATTGTCTTATAGAACAACACCGCACTGCACAAGAGGTGTGAAACTATAAAATTTATTGATGGGGAGGAGTATTATGTGTAAGTTAGATTTGTTGCATCTAAGTTTTGAAAGGGTTTTAGGAAAAAGGGAATAAGCAATTAGAAAGTCTCCCATAAGTAAGACATTTTTCCCATAACACTAATTTCATAGTAAGATCATACAATACTCCAGAAAAGTAGGTACCAGGAGATAATGTAAAAGAGATAGGAAATTTACATTATGATGTTCAAGTTGGTGGAAATATTATGAAACGCAATGTTGATCAATTACAGCCGTTAAATAAAATTCTTGTAGATCTTCTAAATGTTAGAGATGGAAAATTCTCAGAGGTAGTTGAATTGAATGAATCAAATATTAACCAACATGCTCAAACATCAAATGTATATTCAGAATCTATTCATGTACCAGTACAGGATAAAGTTAGAGTATTTTCCAATATGATGAATAGAGGGAAGCCCTCTGACAGATTAGATTTGTAAAGTTTTGTACAATGGCAAGTTAAAGGGGAAGAAACTGTTATGTATATTGTATTGTAATACTATTTTGTTACCGGTGTTAAGAGTAATATTGCTCATTGTTGCATTGATAAAACATGTTTCACCATAGTTTATAAATGTAGTAGCGGATGTTATGAATATTTTGATCATTTACTAATTGTCATAAAGTTAGGATGTGATTCTTATTACTTTTGCAATGTAGTGGGACCCAGTCTTTTAAGAGTGATGCTCTTTTGCTATTACTGTATATTTTGTGTACGAGTTTTATTTAAATATTCTCACTCGAGAGTCACAAGTCAGTAAGAGTGTCCCAGAGACGTTAGCCTGAGCCAAATTAATGGAATTTTAATAAACAAGCCTATGATTGATCCCACCAAGACGAGTTTGTGACAATGCTGGAATTGTAAAATACAAAACTAATGAACTATATAATTGCAGGTATGTTTGGGGGCAGTAACTATTCAACCCCATTGATAACAAACACAATAAGACAGAGCGAATAACACCCATTTTCAAGGCCATGGGTTAAACAGGGACCTATGAGGTCAGATGAAGGATCAAAGTTGGGCACTTATTTTTTGCCAATTACTCCCAAACTAATAATGATACGGGAATGGGTTTTTAACCATTCCTCTCGTCGAGTAGCAATAAATGATAAACTACATTTTGACTCAGAACGGTTGATTTAGAATTTTACATTAGTTCAAGGTCACTGGTTTGGCAACCCTTGTTTGCACTATGTCCAACCATCAGAAACATAGACCCCATAAGATAAAGGTTCATTATGTTTTACGTGATATATGCCATTTTTGGACTGATGGCTCTTCTTATCTTTTCGTTATGGCTGACAAAATATAGTTTGTCACGGCACATTTGACATGCCTTAGCCCGTGCTACGTTCCACCAATCAAACCACGATTTGGCTCAACATTTCTTTCACCACCCTCTCAAGAAGAAATTTCACTAAGTAAAAGTATGCATATCCATGTAGATCTAGTAAAGCTTTTATTTCTCACATGTATCGCCAAATACTGAGAGAGAGAGAGAGAGAGAGAGAGAGAGAGAGAGAGAGAGAGAGAGAGAGAGAGAGAGAGAGAAACTGGTGAAGGGATCATTGAATCATTTCTTGGATAAGGAGGTCTTCTGGGAAGTAGTCTTTGAAAGAATATTAGTGTACTGGTTTTACATTTTAAATAAAGTGAAGTACCACAAACGTCTTGTTTTGATATTTATTTTTAATGAGCTCTTTTTCGCAGAAGAAACTGATTTTCTCATAAAATATGAATCAGAAATAACTTGGCAGCGTGGAAAGGATATCCCAGACGTCACTTAAGAACCGTTGTTGTAATATGATAAGAATTTGAAATTAATAAAAACGTGACTTCACTTACCCTAATTCGGCCAGAGCTGAATGTTGAAATATAAAATTTGGTTATTTTGTTTCCATTTCAGAAAGGTCATTTATTTCCAATGTAATACATTCATAGCTGAAGAATGAATATGACCTTAATATGATTTTCTCAACCTTAATCTATTAAGTATTCAACAAACGGTTCTTGATTTACTGGGCGGTATATGTCCCGTGCTAGCAGTAAATTGCAGTGCTAGGTGTTATATCTTGGCAATCTATGTTTGCCAACAACCGGTTATACAAGCGGATGAGCAAACTGGTGGAGTAACGAGAACTTTGGGTGTGGAGGAACTACTCCCATAAATCTCGAGGAGGTCATTGGCAGCATGGTGACAGATTGAGGTTAAGGCACTAGACAAGTTGTCTCTTCGGCGTCTACTCCTGATGATTGACGGATGATCGCACTGGAATTAGTATGGACCGGCAGGGGTCATTTGCCTTAGTTAGATAAGCACTGCGCCTCGCAAGAAACTGGTTACCCTTTGATGGATTTAGCCAATGAATCCTCTATGGATTTAGTCAGTCATGGAAAGAGAAGATGATGGAATGGCTACTATTCCTATGTGTAGCGGGATGCAAAGAATCTCCCAGTTTATAAATATTCAATACAAATTTTAAATTAGTAATTGGAATGTGAAAACCATTAATCAGATTATGGAGTTACAGCAAGTGGATAAGTAATTCATGTTATGCTTAGGATATCTTGGCCCTAAATGAAACACGCTTTAAGGAGATTGGTAAAGATATCTTAGACCAATGCAATATATATATATATATATATATATATATTCATATATATATATAGATATATATAAAAATATATATATATATATATATATATATACATATATATATGTATACATATATATATATATATATATATATACATTTATATATATATATATATATGCATACAGTATATATATATATATATATATAAATATATATATATATATATATATATAGTATACATATATATGTATATATATATATATATATATATATTTTTAAATATATATATATATATATATATATATTTATATATATATATATATATATATATACATATAGACATATATATGTATATATATATATATATATATATATGTATATATATATGTTTACATATATATATATATGTATATATATATATATATATATATATATATATTCAGGAAGAACTGGTGAAGTTAGAAGAGAAGAGATCGGAATGATAATAACACCAAGAGCAGAAAAGGCATAAACTGAGTAGAGAGCTATAAATAGCAGATTGTTACTTGTAAAGTTTAAATTAAAGCAGTGTAATATGATCATTGTAGTTTATATGCAACTACAAATGATACGCCTGAAGAAGGGAAATATGAATACTTTGAAGAACTGCATAGTGCAATAGATGCAATCCCAGAAAACGATACAAATTATTGTTATGGGTGACATCAATGATGAAGTTAGAAGCTATAGTCAAAATACGGAGAATGTAATGGGAGTTGATAGTCTTGACAATGTTGCAGATGAAAATAGATCGCCTTTTTTTAAGTTTTGTTCAACAAACAATCCTCTTATTCGAGGTACTCTTATAAAGAGAAAGGACATCCACAAATATACATGGACTTCACCATATGGCAATTACAAAAATCAAATAGATCACATAGCTGTTACTAAAGATAGAAGGAGGACTTTGAGAAATGTAAGAAGCTACAGAGGTGCAGATGTTGGTAGTGATCACTAGCTCCTCATTGCCACGCTAAATTTAAATCTGAAAACACTCAACACAAATGTAGATGGAATAACTATATTTGGTACTACTAAGCTTCTAGAAGATGAACACAGAGAAGCATTTGCAATTGAATGTAGGAATCGATTTGGAGTCTTAGAAACTTTATTGAGAAGAAGTGCAGACAATTAACGAAGAATGGTGTGATATTAGGAACATACTGTAAATCAGTCAGTTGATAGTGAAGTTTTGCAACATGCAGTTA
>NC_090734.1:87779818-87794818 GCF_036898095.1 Palaemon carinicauda
AATGTCTGGATTCTCTTAACGACCTCGGGATCAGAGCCCCAGGGGAAATCACACAAAGACAAGAGCTTGGCTACGGCCGGGAATCGAACCCTGGTCGGCAAGCTTATATAGACAGTGACTAACCCATTCGGCCACGAAGAAAGATAAAAGTCAATGACAATTCTACTGTACTTATACCTGTCGAATTCAGGTATTTTGTACTTAGAATTGAAATCAACCCATCTTCACCATCGCAGCTAATTCGTAGTTTGTTACTTGGCATTCAATTAATGATAAATTTTGCACATTTTTACGTGTTTTTCTTATTCAAATATGCCATATATATTTTTGATATATTAATGTCTGGATTCTCTTAACGACCTCGGGATCAGAGCCCCAGGCGAAATCACACAAAGACAAGAGCTTGGCTCCGGCCGGGAATGGAACCCTGGTCGGCAAGCTTATATAGACAGTGACTAACCCATTCGGCAACGAAGAAAGATAAAAGTCAATGACAATTCTACTGTACTTATACCTGTCGAATTCAGGTATTTTGTACTTAGAATTGAAATCAACCCATCTTCACCATCGTAGCTAATTAGTAGTTTGTTACTTGGCATTCAATTAATGATAAATTTTGCAGATTTTTACGTGTTTTTCATATTCAAATAAGCCATATATATTTTTGATATATTAATGTCTGGATTCTCTTAACGACCTCGGGATCAGAGCCCCAGGCGAAATCACACAAAGACAAGAGCTTGGCTCCGGCCGGGAATCGAACCCTGGTCGGCAAGCTTATATAGACAGTGACTAACCCATTCGGCCACGAAGAAAGATAAAAGTCAATGACAATTCTACTGTACTTATACCTGTCGAATTCAGG
The DNA here is from genome assembly GCF_036898095.1 of Palaemon carinicauda. Taxonomy (NCBI): domain Eukaryota; kingdom Metazoa; phylum Arthropoda; class Malacostraca; order Decapoda; family Palaemonidae; genus Palaemon; species Palaemon carinicauda. The sequence continues at coordinate 87,780,684 of NC_090734.1, forward strand.
TATTTTGTACTTAGAATTGAAATCAACCCATCTTCACCATCGTAGCTAATTAGTAGTTTGTTATTTGGCATTCAATTAATGATAAATTTTGCACATTTTTACGTGTTTTTCATATTTAAATAAGCCATATATATTTTTGATATATTAATGTCTGGATTCTCTTAACGACCTCGGGATCAGAGCCCCAGGCGAAATCACACAAAGACAAGAGCTTGGCTCCGGCCGGGAATCGAACCCTGGTCGGCAAGCTTATATAGACAGTGACTAACCCATTCGGCCACGAAGAAAGATAAAAGTCAATGACAATTCTACTGTACTTATACCCGTCGAATTCAGGTATTTTGTACTTAGAATTGAAATCAACCCATCTTCACCATTGTAGCTAATTGGTAGTTTGTTACTTTGCATTCAATTAATGATAAATTTTGCACATTTTTACGTGTTTTTCATATACAAATAAGCCATATATATTTTTGATATATTAATGTCTGGATTCTCTTAATGACCTCGGGATCAGAGCCCCAAGCGAAATCACACAATGACAAGAGCTCGGCTCCGGCCGGGAATCGAACCCTGGTCGGCAAGCTTATATAGACAGTGACTAACCCATTCGGCCACGAAGAAAGATAAAAGTCAATGACAATTCTACTGTACTTATACCTGTCGAATTCAGGTATTTTGTACTTAGAATTGAAATCAACCCATCTTCACCATCGTAGCTAATTCGTAGTTTGTTACTTGGCATTCAATTAATGATAAATTTTGCACATTTTTACGTGTTTTTCATATTCAAATAAGCCATATATATTTTTGATATATTAATGTCTGGATTCTCTTAACGACCTCGGGATCAGAGCCCCAGGCGAAATCACACAAAGACAAGAGCTTGGTTCCGGCCGGGAATCGAACCCTGGTCGGCGAGCTTATATAGACAGTGACTAACCCATTCGGCCACGAAGAAAGATAAAAGTCAATGACAATTCTACTGTACTTATACCTGTCGAATTCAGGTATTTTGTACTTAGAATTGAAATCAACCCATCTTCACCATCGTAGCTAATTGGTAGTTTGTTACTTGGCATTCAATTAATGATAAATTTTGCACATTTTTACGTGTTTTTCATATTCAAATAAGCCATATATATTTTTGATATATTAATGTCTGGATTCTCTTAACGACCTCGGGATCAGAGCCCCAGGCGAAATCACACAAAGACAAGAGCTTGGCTCAGGCCGGGAATCGAACCCTGGTCGGCAAGCTTATATAGACAGTGACTAACCCATTCGGCCACGAAGAAAGATAAAAGTCAATGACAATTCTACTGTACTTATACCTGTCGAATTCAGGTATTTTGTACTTAGAATTGAAATCAACCCATCTTCACCATCGTAGCTAATTGGTAGTTTGTTACTTGGCATTCAATTAATGATAAATTTTGCACATTTTTACGTGTTTTTCATATTCAAATAAGACATATATATTTTTGATATATTAATGTCTGGATTCTCTTAACGACCTCGGGATCAGAGCCCCAGGCGAAATCACACAAAGACAAGAGCTTGGCTCCGGCCGGGAATCGGACCCTGGTCGGCAAGCTTATATAGACAGTGACTAACCCATTCGGCCACGAAGAAAGATAAAAGTCAATGACAATTCTACTGTACTTATACCTGTCGAATTCAGGTATTTTGTACTTAGAATTGAAATCAACCCATCTTCACCATCGTAGCTAATTAGTAGTTTGTTACTTGGCATTCAATTAATGATAAATTTTGCACATTTTTACGTGTTTTTCATATTCAAATAAGCCATATATATTTTTGATATATTAATGTCTGGATTCTCTTAACGACCTCGGGATCAGAGCCCCAGGCGAAATCACACAAAGACAAGAGCTTGGCTCTGGCCGGGAATCGAACCCTGGTTGGCAAGCTTATATAGACAGTGACTAACCCATTCGGCCACGAAGAAAGATAAAAGTCAATGACAATTCTACTGTACTTATACCTGTCGAATTCAGGTATTTTGTACTTAGAATTGAAATCAACCCATCTTCACCATCGTAGCTAATTGGTAGTTTGTTTCTTGGCATTCAATTAATGATAAATTTTGCACATTTTTACGTGTTTTTCATATTCAAATAAGCCATATATATTTTTGATATATTAATGTCTGGATTCTCTTAACGACCTCGGGATCAGAGCCCCAGGCGAAATCACACAAAGACAAGAGCTTGGCTCCGGCCGGGAATCGAACCCTGGTCGGCAAGCTTATATAGACAGTGACTAACCCATTCGGCCACGAAGAAGGATAAAAGTCAATGACAATTCTACTGTACTTATACCTGTCGAATTCAGGTATTTTGTACTTAGAATTGAAATCAACCCATCTTCACCATCGCAGCTAATTCGTAGTTTGTTACTTGGCATTCAATTAATGATAAATTTTGCACATTTTTACGTGTTTTTCATATTCAAATAAGCCATATATATTTTTGATATATTAATGTCTGGATTCTCTTAATGACCTCGGGATCAGAGCCCCAAGCGAAATCACACAAAGACAAGAGCTTGGCTCCGGCCGGGAATCGAACCCTGGTCGGCAAGCTTATATAGACAGTGACTAACCCATTCGGCCACGAAGAAAGATAAAAGTCAATGACAATTCTACTGTACTTATACCTGTCGAATTCAGGTATTTTGTACTTAGAATTAAAATCAACCCATCTTCACCATCGCAGCTAATTCGTAGTTTGGTACTTGGCATTCAATTAATGATAAATTTTGCACATTTTTACGTGTTTTTCATATTCAAATAAGCCATATATATTTTTGATATATTAATGTCTGGATTCTCTTAACGACCTCGGGATCAGAGCCCCAGGCGAAATCACACAAAGACAAGAGCTTGGCTCCGGCCGGGAATCGAACCCTGGTCGGCAAGCTTATATAGACAGTGACTAACCCATTCAGCCACGAAGAAAGATAAAAGTCAATGACAATTCTACTGTACTTATACCTGTCGAATTCAGGTATTTTGTACTTAGAATTGAAATCAACCCATCTTCACCATCGTAGCTAATTGGTAGTTTGTTACTTGGCATTCAATTAATGATAAATTTTGCACATTTTTACGTGTTTTTCATATTCAAATAAGCCATATATATTTTTGATATATTAATGTCTGGATTCTCTTAACGACCTCGGGATCAGAGCCCCAGGCGAAATCACACAAAGACAAGAGCTTGGCTCCGGCCGGGAATCGAACCCTGGTCGGCAAGCTTATATAGACAGTGACTAACCCATTCGGCCACGAAGAAAGATAAAAGTCAATGACAATTCTACTGTACTTATACCTGTCGAATTCAGGTATTTTGTACTTAGAATTGAAATCAACCCATCTTCACCATCGTAGCTAATTGGTAGTTTGTTACTTGGCATTCAATTAATGATAAATTTTGCACATTTTTACGTGTTTTTCATATTCAAATAAGACATATATATTTTTGATATATTAATGTCTGGATTCTCTTAACGACCTCGGGATCAGAGCCCCAAGGCGAAATACACAAAGACAAGAGCTTGGCTCCGGCCGGGAATCGAACCCTGGTCGGCAAGCTTATATAGACAGTGACTAACCCATTCGGCCACGAAGAAAGATAAAAGTCAATGACAATTCTACTGTACTTATACCTGTCGAATTCAGGTATTTTGTACTTAGAATTGAAATCAACCCATCTTCACCATCGTAGCTAATTGGTAGTTTGTTACTTGGCATTCAATTAATGATAAATTTTGCACATTTTTACGTGTTTTTCATATTCAAATAAGCCATATATATTTTTGATATATTAATGTCTGGATTCTCTTAACGACCTCGGGATCAGAGCCCCAGGCGAAATCACACAAAGACAAGAGCTTGGCTCCGGCCGGGAATCGAACCCTGGTCGGCAAGCTTATATAGACAGTGACTAACCCATTCGGCCATAAAGAAAGATAAAAGTCAATGACAATTCTACTGTACTTATACCTGTCGAATTCAGGTATTTTGTACTTAGAATTGAAATCAACCCATCTTCACCATCGCAGCTAATTCGTAGTTTGTTACTTGGCATTCAATTAATGATAAATTTAGCACATTTTTACGTGTTTTTCATATTCAAATGAGCCATATATATTTTTGATATATTAATGTCTGGATTCTCTTAACGACCTCGGGATCAGAGCCCCAGGCGAAATCACACAAAGACAAGAGCTTGGCTCCGGCCGGGAATCGAACCCTGGTCGGCAAGCTTATATAGACAGTGACTAACCCATTCGGCCACGAAGAAAGATAAAAGTCAATGACAATTCTACTGTACTTATACCTGTCGAATTCAGGTATTTGTACTTAGAATTGAAATCAACCCATCTTCACCATCGTAGCTAATTGGTAGTTTGTTACTTGGCATTCAATTAATGATAATTTTGCACATTTTTACGTGTTTTTCATATTCAAATAAGCCATATATATTTTTGATATATTAATGTCTGGATTCTCTTAACGACCTCGGGATCAGAGCCCCAGGCGAAATCACACAAAGACAAGAGCTGGGCTCCGGCCGGGAATCGAACCCTGGTCGGCAAGCTTATATAGACAGTGACTAACCCATTCGTCCACGTTGAAAGATAAAAGTCAATGACAATTCTACTGTACTTATACCTGTCGAATTCAGGTATTTTGTACTTAGAATTGAAATCAACCAATCTTCACCATCGTAGCTAATTGGTGGTTTGTTACTCGGCATTCAATTAATTATAAATTTTGCACATTTTTACGTGTTTTTCATATTCAAATAAGCCATATATATTTTTGATATATTAATGTCTGGATTCTCTTAACGACCTCGGGATCAGAGCCCCAGGCGAAATCACACAAAGACAAGAGCTAGGCTCCGGCCGGGAATCGAACCCTGGTCGGCAAGCTTATATAGACAGTGACTAACCCATTCGGCCACGAAGAAAGATAAAAGTCAATGACAATTCTACTGTACTTATACCTGTCGAATTCAGGTATTTTGTACTTAGAATTGAAATCAACCCATCTTCACCATCGCAGCTAATTGGTAGTTTGTTACTTGGCATTCAATTAATGATAAATTTTGCACATTTTTACGTGTTTTTCCTATTCAAATATGCCATATATATTTTTGATATATTAATGTCTGGATTCTCTTAACGACCTCGGGATCAGAGCCCCAGGGGAAATCACACAAAGACAAGAGCTTGGCTACGGCCGGGAATCGAACCCTGGTCGGCAAGCTTATATAGACAGTGACTAACCCATTCGGCCACGAAGAAAGATAAAAGTCAATGACAATTCTACTGTACTTATACCTGTCGAATTCAGGTATTTTGTACTTAGAATTGAAATCAACCCATCTTCACCATCGCAGCTAATTCGTAGTTTGTTACTTGGCATTCAATTAATGATAAATTTTGCACATTTTTACGTGTTTTTCTTATTCAAATATGCCATATATATTTTTGATATATTAATGTCTGGATTCTCTTAACGACCTCGGGATCAGAGCCCCAGGCGAAATCACACAAAGACAAGAGCTTGGCTCCGGCCGGGAATGGAACCCTGGTCGGCAAGCTTATATAGACAGTGACTAACCCATTCGGCAACGAAGAAAGATAAAAGTCAATGACAATTCTACTGTACTTATACCTGTCGAATTCAGGTATTTTGTACTTAGAATCGAAATCAACCCATCTTCACCATCGTAGCTAATTAGTAGTTTGTTACTTGGCATTCAATTAAAGATAAATTTTGCAGATTTTTACGTGTTTTTCATATTCAAATAAGCCATATATATTTTTGATATATTAATGTCTGGATTCTCTTAACGACCTCGGGATCAGAGCCCCAGGCGAAATCACACAAAGACAAGAGCTTGGCTCCGGCCGGGAATCGAACCCTGGTCGGCAAGCTTATATAGACAGTGACTAACCCATTCGGCCACGAAGAAAGATAAAAGTCAATGACAATTCTACTGTACTTATACCTGTCGAATTCAGGTATTTTGTACTTAGAATTGAAATCAACCCATCTTCACCATCGTAGCTAATTAGTAGTTTGTTATTTGGCATTCAATTAATGATAAATTTTGCACATTTTTACGTGTTTTTCATATTTAAATAAGCCATATATATTTTTGATATATTAATGTCTGGATTCTCTTAACGACCTCGGGATCAGAGCCCCAGGCGAAATCACACAAAGACAAGAGCTTGGCTCCGGCCGGGAATCGAACCCTGGTCGGCAAGCTTATATAGACAGTGACTAACCCATTCGGCCACGAAGAAAGATAAAAGTCAATGACAATTCTACTGTACTTATACCCGTCGAATTCAGGTATTTTGTACTTAGAATTGAAATCAACCCATCTTCACCATTGTAGCTAATTGGTAGTTTGTTACTTTGCATTCAATTAATGATAAATTTTGCACATTTTTACGTGTTTTTCATATACAAATAAGCCATATATATTTTTGATATATTAATGTCTGGATTCTCTTAATGACCTCGGGATCAGAGCCCCAAGCGAAATCACACAATGACAAGAGCTCGGCTCCGGCCGGGAATCGAACCCTGGTCGGCAAGCTTATATAGACAGTGACTAACCCATTCGGCCACGAAGAAAGATAAAAGTCAATGACAATTCTACTGTACTTATACCTGTCGAATTCAGGTATTTTGTACTTAGAATTGAAATCAACCCATCTTCACCATCGTAGCTAATTGGTAGTTTGTTACTTGGCATTCAATTAATGATAAATTTTGCACATTTTTACGTGTTTTTCATATTCAAATAAGCCATATATATTTTTGATATATTAATGTCTGGATTCTCTTAACGACCTCGGGATCAGAGCCCCAGGCGAAATCACACAAAGACAAGAGCTTGGCTCCGGCCGGGAATCAAACCCTGGTCGGCAAGCTTATATAGACAGTGACTAACCCATTCGGCCACGAAGAAGATAAAAGTCAATGACAATTCTACTGTACTTATACCTGTCGAATTCAGGTATTTTGTACTTAGAATTGAAATCAACCCATCTTCACCATCGTAGCTAATTCGTAGTTTGTTACTTGGCATTCAATTAATGATAAATTTTGCACATTTTTACGTGTTTTTCATATTCAAATAAGCCATATATATTTTTGATATATTAATGTCTGGATTCTCTTAACGACCTCGGGATCAGAGCCCCAGGCGAAATCACACAAAGACAAGAGCTTGGTTCCGGCCGGGAATCGAACCCTGGTCGGCAAGCTTATATAGACAGTGACTAACCCATTCGGCCACGAAGAAAGATAAAAGTCAATGACAATTCTACTGTACTTATACCTGTCGAATTCAGGTATTTTGTACTTAGAATTGAAATCAACCCATCTTCACCATCGTAGCTAATTGGTAGTTTGTTACTTGGCATTCAATTAATGATAAATTTTGCACATTTTTACGTGTTTTTCATATTCAAATAAGACATATATATTTTTGATATATTAATGTCTGGATTCTCTTAACGACCTCGGGATCAGAGCCCCAGGCGAAATCACACAAAGACAAGAGCTTGGCTCCGGCCGGGAATCGAACCCTGGTCGGCAAGCTTATATAGACAGTGACTAACCCATTCGGCCACGAAGAAAGATAAAAGTCAATGACAATTCTACTGTACTTATACCTGTCGAATTCAGGTATTTTGTACTTAGAATTGAAATCAACCCATCTTCACCATCGTAGCTAATTGGTAGTTTGTTACTTGGCATTCAATTAATGATAAATTTTGCACATTTTTACGTGTTTTTCATATTCAAATAAGCCATATATATTTTTGATATATTAATGTCTGGATTCTCTTAACGACCTCGGGATCAGAGCCCCAGGCGAAATCACACAAAGACAAGAGCTTGGCTCCGGCCGGGAATCGAACCCTGGTCGGCAAGCTTATATAGACAGTGACTAACCCATTCGGCCACGAAGAAGATAAAAGTCAATGACAATTCTACTGTACTTATACCTGTCGAATTCAGGTATTTTGTACTTAGAATTGAAATCAACCCATCTTCACCATCGTAGCTAATTAGTAGTTTGTTAAATGGCATTCAATTAATGATAAATTTTGCACATTTTTACGTGTTTTTCATATTCAAATAAGCCATATATATTTTTGATATATTAATGTCTGGATTCTCTTAACGACCTCGGGATCAGAGCCCCAGGCGAAATCACACAAAGACAAGAGCTTGGCTCCGGCCGGGAATTAAACCCTGGTCGGCAAGCTTATATAGACAGTGACTAACCCATTCGGCCACGAAGAAGGATAAAAGTCAATGACAATTCTACTGTACTTATACCTGTCGAATTCAGGTATTTTGTACTTAGAATTGAAATCAACCCATCTTCACCATCGCAGCTAATTCGTAGTTTGTTACTTGGCATTCAATTAATGATAAATTTTGCACATTTTTACGTGTTTTTCATATTCAAATAAGCCATATATATTTTTGATATATTAATGTCTGGATTCTCTTAATGACCTCGGGATCAGAGCCCCAAGCGAAATCACACAAAGACAAGAGCTTGGCTCCGGCCGGGAATCGAACCCTGGTCGGCAAGCTTATAGAGACAGTGACTAACCCATTCGGCCACGAAGAATGATAAAAGTCAATGACAATTCTACTGTACTTATACCTGTCGAATTCAGGTATTTTGTACTTAGAATTGAAATCAACCCATCTTCACCATCGCAGCTAATTCGTAGTTTGTTACTTGGCATTCAATTAATGATAAATTTTGCACATTTTTACGTGTTTTTCTTATTCAAATATGCCATATATATTTTTGATATATTAATGTCTGGATTCTCTTAACGACCTCGGGATCAGAGCCCCAGCGAAATCACACAAAGACAAGAGCTTGGCTCCGGCCGGGAATCGAACCCTGGTCGGCAAGCTTATATAGACAGTGACTAACCCATTCGGCCACGAAGAAAGATAAAAGTCAATGACAATTCTACTGTACTTATACCTGTCGAATTCAGGTATTTTGTACTTAGAATTGAAATCAACCCATCTTCACCATCGTATTTAATTGGTAGTTTTACTTGGCATTCAATTAATGATAAATTTTGCACATTTTTACGTGTTTTTCATATTCAAATAAGCCATATATATTTTTGATATATTAATGTCTGGATTCTCTTAACAACTCGGGATCAGAGCCCCAGGCGAAATCACACAAAGACAAGAGCTTGGCTCCGGCCGGGAATCGAACCCTGGTCGGCAAGCTTATATAGACAGTGACTAACCCATTCGGCCACGAAGAAAGATAAAAGTCAATGACAATTCTACTGTACTTATACCTGTCGAATTCAGGTATTTTGTACTTAGAATTGAAATCAACCCATCTTCACCATCGTAGCTAATTGGTAGTTTGTTACTTGGCATTCAATTAATGATAAATTTTGCACATTTTTACGTGTTTTTCATATTCAAATAAGACATATATATTTTTGATATATTAATGTCTGGATTCTCTTAACGACCTCGGGATCAGAACCCAAGGCGAAATTACACAAAGACAAGAGCTTGGCTCCGGCCGGGAATCGAACCCTGGTCGGCAAGCTTATATAGACAGTGACTAACCCATTCGGCCACGAAGAAAGATAAAAGTCAATGACAATTCTACTGTACTTATACCTGTCGAATTCAGGTATTTTGTACTTAGAATTGAAATCAACCCATCTTCACCATCGTAGCTAATTGGTAGTTTGTTACTTGGCATTCAATTAATGATAAATTTTGCACATTTTTACGTGTTTTTCATATTCAAATAAGCCATATATATTTTTGATATATTAATGTCTGGATTTTTTTAACGACCTCGGGATCAGAGCCCCAGGCGAAATCACAAAAAGACAAGAGCTTGGCTCCGGCCGGGAATCGAACCCTGGTCGGCAAGCTTATATAGACAGTGACTAACCCATTCGGCCATAAAGAAAGATAAAAGTCAATGACAATTCTACTGTACTTATACCTGTCGAATTCAGGTATTTTGTACTTAGAATTGAAATCAACCCATCTTCACCATCGCAGCTAATTCGTAGTTTGTTACTTGGCATTCAATTAATGATAAATTTAGCACATTTTTACGTGTTTTTCATATTCAAATGAGCCATATATATTTTTGATATATTAATGTCTAGATTCTCTTAACGACCTCGGGATCAGAGCCCCATGCGAAATAACACAAAGACAAGAGCTTGGCTCCGGCCGGGAATCGAACCCTGGTCGGCAAGCTTATATAGACAGTGACTAACCCATTCGGCCACGAAGAAAGATAAAAGTCAATGACAATTCTACTGTACTTATACCCGTCGAATTCAGGTATTATGTACTTAGAATTGAAATCAACCCATCTTCACCATCGTAGCTAATTGGTAGTTTGTTACTTGGCATTCAATTAATGATAAGTTTTGCACATTTTTACGTGTTTTTCATATTCAAATAAGCCATATATATTTTTGATATATTAATGTCTGGATTCTCTTAACGACCTCGGGATCAGAGCCCCAGGCGAAATCACACAAAGACAAGAGCTGGGCTCCGGCCGGGAATCGAACCCTGGTCGGCAAGCTTATATAGACAGTGACTAACCCATTCGTCCACGTTGAAAGATAAAAGTCAATGACAATTCTACTGTACTTATACCTGTCGAATTCAGGTATTTTGTACTTAGAATTGAAATCAACCAATCTTCACCATCGTAGCTAATTGGTGGTTTGTTACTCGGCATTCAATTAATTATAAATTTTGCACATTTTTACGTGTTTTTCATATTCAAATAAGCCATATATATTTTTGATATATTAATGTCTGGATTCTCTTAACGACCTCGGGATCAGAGCCCCAGGCGAAATCACACAAAGACAAGAGCTAGGCTCCGGCCGGGAATCGAACCCTGGTCGGCAAGCTTATATAGACAGTGACTAACCCATTCGGCCACGAAGAAAGATAAAAGTCAATGACAATTCTACTGTACTTATACCTGTCGAATTCAGGTATTTTGTACTTAGAATTGAAATCAACCCATCTTCACCATCGCAGCTAATTGGTAGTTTGTTACTTGGCATTCAATTAATGATAAATTTTGCACATTTTTACGTGTTTTTCCTATTCAAATATGCCATATATATTTTTGATATATTAATGTCTGGATTCTCTTAACGACCTCGGGATCAGAGCCCCAGGGGAAATCACACAAAGACAAGAGCTTGGCTACGGCCGGGAATCGAACCCTGGTCGGCAAGCTTATATAGACAGTGACTAACCCATTCGGCCACGAAGAAAGATAAAAGTAATGACAATTCTACTGTACTTATACCTGTCGAATTCAGGTATTTTGTACTTAGAATTGAAATCAACCCATCTTCACCATCGCAGCTAATTGGTAGTTTGTTACTTGGCATTCAATTAATGATAAGTTTTGCACATTTTTACGTGTTTTTCTTATTCAAATATGCCATATATATTTTCTATATATTAATGTCTGGATTCTCTTAACTACCTTGGGATCAGAGCCCCAGGGGAAATCACAAAAAGACAAGAGCTTGGCTCCGGCCGGAAATCGAACCCTGGTCGGCAAGCTTATATAGACAGTGACTAACCCATTCGGCCAGGAAGAAAGATAAAAGTCAATGACAATTCTACTGTACTTATACCTGTCGAATTCAGGTATTTTGTACTTCGAATTTAAATCAACCCATCTTCACCATCGTAACTAATTAGTAGTTTGTTACTTGGCATTCAATTAATGATAAATTTTGCACATTTTTACGCATTTTTCATATTCAAATAAGCCATATATATTTTTGATATATTAATGTCTGGATTCTCTTAACGACCTCGGGATCAGAACCCCAGGCGAAATCACACAAAGACAAGAGCTTGGCTCCGGCCGGGAATCGAACCCTGGTCGGCAAGCTTATATAGACAGTGACTAACCCATTCGGCCACGAAGACAGATAAAAGTCAATGACAATTCTACTGTACTTATACCTGTCGAATTCAGGTATTTTGTACTTAGAATTGAAATCAACCCATCTTCACCATCGTAGCTAATTGGTAGTTTGTTACTTGGCATTCAATTAATGATAAATTTTGCACATTTTTATGTGTTTTTCATATTCAAATAAGCCATATATATTTTTGATATATTAATGTCTGGATTTTCTTAACGACCTCGGGATCAGAGCCCCAGGCGAAATCACGCAAAGACAAGAGCTTGGCTCCGGCTGGGAATCGAACCCTGGTCGGCAAGCTTATATAGACAGTGACTAACCCATTCGGTCACGAAGAAAGATAAAAGTCAATGACAATTCTACTGTACTTATACCTGTCGAATTCAGGTATTTTGTACTTAGAATTGAAATCAACCCATCTTCACCATCGTAGCTAATTGGTAGTTTGTTACTTGGCATTCAATTAATGATAAATTTAGCACATTTTTACGTGTTTTTCATATTCAAATAAGCCATATATATTTTGGATACATTAATGTCTGGATTCTCTTAACGACCTCGGGATCAGAGCCCCAGGCGAAATCACACAAAGACAAGAGCTTGGCTCCCGCCGGGAATCGAACCCTGGTCGGCAAGCTTATATAGACAGTGACTAACCCATTCGGCCACGAAGAAAGATAAAAGTCAATGACAATTCTACTGTACGTATACCTGTCGAATTCAGGTATTTTGTACTTAGAATTGAAATCAACCCATCTTCACCATCGTAGCTAATTGGTAGTTTGTTACTTGGCATTCAATTAATGATAAATTTTGCACATTTTTACGTGTTTTTCATATTCAAATAAGCCATATATATTTTTTATATATTAATGTCTGGATTCTCTTAACGACCTCGGGATCAGAGCCCCAAGGGAAATCACACAAAGACAAGAGCTTGGCTCCGGCCGGGAATCGAACCCTGGTCGGCAAGCTTATATAGACACTGACTAACCCATTCGGCCACGAAGAAAGATAGAAGTCAATGACAATTCTACTGTACTTATACCTGTCGAATTCAGGTATTTTGTACTTAGAATTGAAATCAACCCATCTTCACCATCGTAGCTAATTGGTAGTTTGTTACTTGGCATTCAATTAATGATAAATTTTAGCACATTTTTACGTGTTTTTTCATATTCAAATAAGCCATATATATTTTTGATATATTAATGTCTGGATTCTCTTAACGACCTCGGGATCGGAGCCCAAGGCAAAATCACACAAAGACAAGAGCTTGGCTCAGGCCGTGAATCGAACCCTGGTCGGCAAGCTTATATAGACAGTGACTAACTCATTCGGCCACGAAGAAAGATAAAAGTCAATGACAATTCTACTGTACTTATACCTGTCGAATTCAGGTATTTTGTACTTAGAATTGAAATCAACCCATCTTCACCATCGTAGCTAATTGGTAGTTTGTTACTTTGCATTCAATTAATGATAAATTTTGCACATTTTTACGTGTTTTTCATATTCAAATAAGCCATATATATTTTTGATATATTAATGTCTGGATTCTCTTAACGACCTCTGGATCAGAGCCCCAGGCGGTGTGGAGGATTTATTTTTTGTTTTATTTTATTTCTGGTTTTGCCAAATCCTGTGTGTGTGAGAGAGAGAGAGAGAGAGAGAGAGAGAGAGAGAGAGAGAGAGAGGTGAGAGAGAGAGAGAGAGAGAGATATTGTGTCAGCGAGCGAAAGTAGTTAGGTTAACGATCGTTTGTGGTGAGAAAGACTGTTGGTTTAAATGAGATTGTTTGTTTACATTTTTTAGTTAGGTTACTACAGTGGTGAATGTTTCCTAGCGAATGCTTTTTTATTTGACTGCAGCTTAAGGCAGTTGTGTGAGAGCTGGATTATTATTATTATTCTTTATTACCAGCAAGGAAGTGATTATTTATATTCAAAGTAAGTACAGTTTTGTTTATCTTTGCTTGTCGTGATTGTGAATGATAGGAACAATTTATTATTTATCTTTGATTAGTGCGATAGTTCAGTTAGCTAGAAGTGTTCGTAAGTGTT
>NC_090734.1:87799818-87812318 GCF_036898095.1 Palaemon carinicauda
AAATAATAATAATAATAATAATAATAATAATAATAATAATAATAATAATAATAATAATAATAATAATAATAATAAAAATAATAATAATAATAATAATAATAATAATAATAATAATAATAATAAGTAACGGATTGTTAACAAATCTACCATACTAAACAACCATATAAATAAATATGAAAAATCTGAAAAATAGTACAAGAAAAAAGAAGTTATGCGACATATCTCTTAAGTTCTCCTAATAAATTGATTTTATTAAACTGAAGAACACCAATAATAAATGTAAAAGAATAAAAGAACATAAAAGGCTGAATGATATCACACGGAACCTTCTAAACGGTGAGATCCTCAACCAAGGGGAAAAGTCGAAAAGAAATTGGTTTATGATAAAGACATCGCTCTGGAAATGCAATTCGTCTTCTTAACACTATTCTGCGAATCAACGTTTTGTCATATAATTTCCTTCCTAATATGATCACTGGAAGTCTTATTACGGGAGATCTTAGGAGATACTTCCCAAGAACTGATAATTTTATCAATCTCCTGTTTCTTAGGGATTTTTCTTTGAAGACAAGAAGGGTTCCTTGAGAGGGAATCGTCCTTGAGAATATCATTTCCTACCGTTTCTTCGTTCCCTACAACGATTGTTTTATGAATTAACGTTCGCATTGTACTTCTTATTCTTCTTCTTCTTTTTCTTCTTCTTCTTATTTGATGCTACTTTGAGACCACAGATTCTCTCTAATCATTTTCTACTTGGAGTCTTTTTCTTTTCTTCTCTTTTTCCGTTACAATGCTGAGTATTCTGGTTTAATAATAAAAAGAATATGTGTTAATTTTTAACTTATTACACATGAAAGATAAATAGGTTTTTGTAGCTTTTTACCAACGAATCTTCATATCAATGTCCATTTCTTTTAATGTATTAGGATTCTATGTCCCTGTATATAGTATAAGTACATGCTCATGCATATATATATATACTTCAGAAAAAGTGACATTTCTTTTTCCAAATTCACTGAGTGCTCTCCATCCCATCCCTGCTATTCTTTTAATTTCAGCCTCATATCCTCGAGAAACACTTACTGTCTACCCTACATACGTATATTGAATAACACTGTATAGAGATTAGGTCATATCGTTTATTTGTTATAGCAGCATTTTCATTCAACATTATTTTAGTTTTACTAAGATTTTATTTTATTCCTACATTCCTGCCTTCCCTCTTCAAAACTTCTATGATTTCCTCACACAAACACACAACTATATCAATATATCTATATCTATATCTATATATATGTATATATAATATATATATATATATATATATATATATATATATATATATATATATATATATATATATATATATATATATATATATATATACATACGTGTGTATAAATATATATATATATATATATATATATATATATATATATATATATATATATATATATATAT
The DNA here is from genome assembly GCF_036898095.1 of Palaemon carinicauda. NCBI lineage: Eukaryota > Metazoa > Arthropoda > Malacostraca > Decapoda > Palaemonidae > Palaemon > Palaemon carinicauda. The sequence goes on from NC_090734.1 coordinate 87,801,280, forward strand.
ATATATATATATATATATATATATATATATATATATATATATATATATATATATATATATATATATATATATGTGTGTGTGTGTGTGTGTGTGTGTGTGTGTCTGTGTGTGTGTTTGTGTGTTCCTGTCTGTATGTGTAGCATGCATGTGTGGTCGTGTATGTATTTTTTGTTGCCTCTATTAAGATTTGGTGTTAGTGCATTCATGATATATCTGAAGTGTCATTATTTTTATCATTTCGGAAGTAGTGCCTCTTTTAGACAAGGTTTATTGTCAGTAATTACTGCCTCAGTGGCGTTAATATTGTAATTACCTTTTTCTATTGTTTTTATAAATTTCTCTTCATTGCTATATTCCGCCAGTAACTAGGAAAAGGACATATTTTCATGAGAAAAATTGTTCTTCAATATATCACTACATATTACAAGAGTACTGATAAGAAGTTAAAATTATGTCTTTGCCCAGAAACACTCATAATGTCAGTGTGCACAAACTTATGTTAACTTATGTACAAAAAATACAAAATACGTAGATGTAAGTACAACAAATTCTTCGACTCAACCGGTTCTGAGCAGATAAGGTTTTTCTGCTTATTATCAACAGTAAACTGCAACTCAGGATGTGTTTCTTAGGGCTTATATACGGAGCCCTGCTCTGGCATGCTATCCATCTTGGTCAACGCCCACCCGGGGGCGGAGGAAATTATTCCTGCGTGGTAGCAGGATTAATAGTGTAATCCAATAATCCTGGTTGGTAGTTGCCTCTGGCATGGTGGGATAATCCATATTTCATCCTAAGGAGGGTTAATAACCTTCATGATTTCGGTCTCCGACACTGTCAGTCCTCAAATATAAATTACTCCAATTGGAATTACCAATAATAATGAGGAAACTCCTCTTAAGCTACATTAAAGACAGAAATGTCAGAATACGTAGCAGAGATGGAATACTGGATGAACTATCGGTGGCCATACTAACCCTAACTCTTTTTGTCATCTACACAGTGTATATGCCAACCACCCACGAATATGTCATAAACTATGCCTATAGAGATGACGTAAAACAAGTAATGATGCACCCCTTAAATTCCAAAAGATTTATGAAAATTAAAACTAAAAGAGAGGTCAAAAGAGTAAATGATTACGAAAATAAGCGGAGAGACCAAGGATTTTGACTTCGTAATTGAATGATATATTTATGTTGTTTATTGGTTTTGGTGTTGGTTTGCTTTTTGATACATATAAAAGTTATATGTTGCTGTTTGTTATTATTTTCCACTTATTCTCGTAGTCATTTATTCTTTTGATATATTTCGGTTTTTACAGTCATAAGTATTTTGGAATTTGAGGGGTGCATTATTACTTGTGATGTCATCTGCATAAGCATAGCTTATGACATATTCGGGGGTGGTTCTCTAGTCTGCTGTGTAGATTACAAAAACCGATGGGGATAGTATGACTCTTGTGGCACCCCACTTTTTATATCTATTATTTCACCCAATTTTCCAACTCTACTACGTATTTTCACTATTCTGTTATTAATGTAGCTTGCGAGGAGTTTTTCTATTATTATTGGTAGGTCCAATACAGTCATTTATATTTGAAGACTGACAGTGCTGAAATCAAGGAGGTTATTAAACCTCCTTGACCTGCAATATGGATTATCTCCAGCGAGAACCGGACTCCTTAATCCACCAAGAGAGCTGTCTAGCCAAGGCAACTACCACCCAGGAGAACTCGTTTCCGCCCTCGGGCGGGAATTGACCAATTAGGATGGAATGTTAAAGGAAGACTCCGTATATAAGATCTTACAAAAACATCCTGCGTTACAGTTCGAAGTGCTGGAAAAAGTGTTTTAAAAAATCAAACAAAGAACACTAATAAGATTCCTAGAAAATAACAAAAATTCTACAAACACCAACACGGTTTCAGAGTAGGGAGAAGCGCTGATACTGCCCTCGTGTTAATTAGCGAAACAATAGGCATGAACCAACTAAATGAAAACACCAATGCAATGTTATCTGCAGAGATATGTCAAAGGTATTTGACAAAGTATTGCATTACGCCCTCAAATATAAAATACTTCAATTAGAATTACCAATAATAATGGAAAATTTCCTCTCAAGCTACATAAAAGGCAGAACTGTCAGAATACATAGAAGTGATGGGAAACTAGTGGAAACAATCGATATAGAATGTGGGATGTGCCATGAACTATGCTTATGCAAATGACATAATACAAGTAGTAATGCATCCTACAAATTCCAAAAGATTTTGTAAAATAGAAACAGAAAGAGAGATTAAAAAAATCTATTACGAAAAAAAGTGGAAAATAAAAACAAACAACAACAAATTTCAACTCATAACTGTATCAAAAAGCAAACCAGCATCAATAACAGTAAACAACATGATTATTTCATTCAATAATGAAGTTAGAATCCTTGGTCTCTCTAGTAAAAGAACTGGCATAAGCTGCCATATTAAACAAAGAAACATTAATGGCCAAACCCAAAATCATAATAATAGCAATAACAAAAATGAAAACAGCGAAACACTCTTTAACATATAAAATCTAGAAACAGCTAGCGCCAGGTACCACAGAAGGGCCACACAAGCCAGGGAAAGTTTCAAAAACATTTACCCAGAACTTGCAACAAGTATATAAATAAGACACCCAAAACAAGCATTCCTGGTGGAAAAGAATAGATCCATTCATTGCTCTGGACGAACCAGATCAAGAAGTTTAAACCTCCTCCCCCCCAAAAAAAGAAAAGAAACATAAATAAACAAAAGTAAATAAATAAACCATAGTAAAGGAATAATCATGAAAATAGGTCTTTTGGAGGATGAAAACCGAATCACCTCCGGGTATACCAAAAGATATGATATAAAAAACAGAAAAAGAAGATAAAAAGAAAACCTTTTGGGTCTGCCCCAATATTTTCATATCCCACTCTATTTTATTTCAACACTTTCCCTTTCAATCTTTTCAAAATCCCAATTCCCCCTCCCCTCCCCCACCTATCCTATCCCCCTATTCTGGAGGTGTGGCTGCGTTAAGTTTACTTCTGATAATGAACAGAAAAACCTTCTCCCGGTTCGAAACCAATTGAGTTGAAAGATTTGTTATACTTAAACCTACACATTTTGGATTTTTTTGTACATAAGTGAACATATGTTTGTGCACACTGACATTGTGATAGGGTTTCACGGCAATGACATAGTTTGTACTTATGTAGTGATATATATAGTGGTATATTAAAGAAGAATTGTGATTGATAGTGTTTCCATCACCTTCCTCATGAAAATAAGTCCTTTTTCCCAGTTACTGGCGGATTACAGCAATGAAAAGAAAAAGATTATAAGAACAATAGGAAAAGTTAAATATAATATTAAAGCCACTGTGGCAGAAAGTATTATTATTATTATTATTATTATTATTATTATTATTATTATTATTATTATTATTATTATTATTATTATTATTATTATTATTATTATTATTATCATCTGCAAAATTCTTTTCTATTATTATTATTATTATTATTATTATTATTATTATTAGAGGGAATAAGCTAAACCCAATGACAAATGTTAAAACTTATCAAAAAATAAAGAAAACTCTTTATAGTACTCCAAAGATATTACAATACTATAATCGTCACGTATAGCTTTCTCCTTACAAAAATGAACCTCGTACTGTACCAACCGTGTGTCTCACAATCATACATAATTCATTGTGTATATATTATGCTTGTATCTTGGCTCTTCTCTCGCACTAAAAAGAACCAGAATAAACATGTCTGCATTTCGCCTATGTAGCATTGTCTGTTTCTCGAACATGTAATTTCCTGTTGCCTTGAGGTTTTGTATATAAAAGAGAGTGCTCTATAATAAATGAACTCAGTTGGTTTCACAATGCCCTTGAGTTCACAACCTTCTCTCTGCCTGTCATATTGGTGACCCCGGAAGTCGACTCGCTCCCACCGCCTTCCACCCCCACCCCCCTCGCCCCTCCATCGTTGGTAATATGACGGAATATACAGAAGTTGGCGCTGCGGCTGCCCCATTGAAATTTTCCCCGTTCGCTAGCGGAGAGGCATTTGCTTGGTTTCAGCGCGCAGAAGTCTGGTTTCGCATCAAGGGCGTCACTCGCTCAACCACCAAAGCAGATTATGTTCTCGCGGCGATACCCGAGGACACCTTCCCGGAAATATCCGACTGGCTTTGTGAACAAGGAGACACCCCAATAGCATATGACGCCCTAAAAATATACATTCTGCAGCAGTACTCGCCGTCGCCAGCCGCCCGTGTAGCAAAGCTTTTTTAGCTCTCGCAACAACTGTTGGGAGACCAATGGGCCTTGCTTGCCCTCAGGGAAATGACCAGTATTGCTCGCCTTCAACCTGCCGCAGACGGCTCTCCTCGTGAGGTAAACCTACTTCGTGCCCTTTGGATATGCCGTTTACCCGGACCTATACGTGCTGCCATACCCGATGTCGATAGTTTACCCATAAAGGACTTGATGACCAAAGCCGACGCCCTTATGGGCAGCCACTTCAAGACCTCCATCAATGCCTCAACCCCAGACGAAGAGGATGCCTATTAAACATCAACCGAAGCTGACATGAATGCCGTAGGACATACACGCCTACACCGTGATGTGCCGAAGCAGCGACAAAGCTGCCCACCACCCACCAATCGCTCGCGCCCCAACAAACGACTTCTACAGCTACTTATTACCTCCCATCCGTCGCAGTTTTGCTACTACCACTTCAGATTTGGGGCAACTGCGAAGAAATGTGCCAAAGATTGTCAGTGGCCAAAAAATGTGTAAGTAGGCCATCGCTCATGGTGGTGGCCTCCCGTGTTTCTAATCTTTTCTTTTTACATGATGCAGGAACGGCCGTGCGAGTTTTGGTAGACACGTGTGCTTGTCGTTCTCTTCTGCCAAGGAAACTCTTCAAGACATGACGTAGTCTGTCTACATCTGCCAACATCTGGTTGTTAGCTGTCAACAGATCTGTGATACCCACCTACGGTTACGAGAACCTCACATTATCGTTCGGAAACGGTAAATTCAATTGGAAGTTTCTCGTTGCTGACGTCACATTGCCAATCCTCTGTGCGGATTTCCTCTCTCATTTCCACCTTCTGGTCGATGTCGCCCACCGATGATTGGTCAACGCAGACTCGTACTTGTCGACACCTCTTCAACCCACCCACTCTAACCTCGCTCTCTACATTAGCGCACCCACGGATACCTACGCCCACCTCCTCAGGTCGTACTCGGAAGTTTTCCGTCCAGAACTTCGCCAAATACCTACGGTTCCTGCCAAGCACGTTATTTATCACCATATCAAGACGACGGGACCCCCAGTCTTCGCAAAATTCAGACGTCTGGCAACGGAACGATTCGCAGCCGCAAAACAGACGTTCGCCGAAATGGAGGAAATGGGCTTTGCCAAAAGGCCTCCAGCCTATGGTCGTCACTCGTACACATCGTTCTGAAGAAAGACGGCTCCCTCCGTCTGTGCGGGGATTACAGGCGCCTGAACATGCAAACAGAACCGGATCACTACCCCCTTCCAAACATTGCCGACGTGATCTCCTAAATGCACAAAGCAAAGGTTTTCTCTACACTTGACCTCCTGAAGGGGTATTATCAAGTGCCTATGAACCCAGAAGACATCAGCAAGACTGCCATCACCACTTCATTTGGTATATACACTTTCAATTACTCTGGTTTTGGCCTTCGTAATGCTAGGGCCACGTGTCAACGTCTCATGGATGGCATCTTAGGGGATCTCCCTTTCTGTGTATGTTAGGTGGACGACATACTTGTGTTCTCCTCCTCAAAAGAGGAACACCTCCATCACCTGCGCATCGTGCTCGACCACCTGCAACAAAACGGCCTTGTAGTCCGGTACGACAAGTATACCTTTGGCGCCAATGAAGTGTCGTTCTTAAGGCACCGCATCACTCCTGAAGGAGTCCACCCCCTCCCTGAGAAGGTAGCAGCCGTTCAGAACTTCCCCGTGCTCTCCACCATCAAAGCTCTGCAGGAATTCTTGGGCATGATCAACTATTATCACCGTTTTCTGGCAGCCATTGCCACTACTCTTACTCCCCTCTACGCCTCCCTCAAGGGCAAGCCAAAGGACCTGAAGTATGGTCTCCTTCAAGAAGCAGTTTTCTGCAATGCAAAGAAGGCCCTATGAACTGCTGCGGCGCTCACTTTTCCTATCCTAGTTGCCCCTCTCCTTTTCTCCACCGATGCCAGCGACGTCGCTATTGGTGCAGTACTCGAGCAGGTGGTCAAAGGCTCGCCCTGCCCATTAGCCTTCTTCAGCAGAAAACTGTCCAAGGCAGAATCGGGTTATTTTCCCTTCGATCGAGAATTGCTGGCAGTGCACTAGGCTGTCCGTCACTCTCACCATTTCTTAGAAGGTACGCCCTTCGTCATTCGCACAGACCACATGCCTCTGGTGCACGCCTTTACTCGACAGTTTGATGCCTGGTCCGCCCGGCAACGCCAACATCTCTCCACCGTGGCTGAATACAATTGCACCCTTCAAAACGTGCCTGGGAAAATGAATCCCGTTGCCGATGCCCTGTCAAGAAACACGTTGGCTGCCGTTCAACTGGGATTGGAATACAACGCCATGGCTGAAGCCCAATGACAGGATCCAGAGTATCAAGGATGTAGGACATCCTGGACGTCCCTCCGTTGGGAGGACTCCCCCCTCGAAGACTCCAACACCACCCTCCTCTGTGACGTCAGTACTGGTAGACCGCGACCTTCGATTCCTGCTTCAATACGACGGTAGGTGTTTGATTTCAATCCAGGCCTTTCACATCCCTCGTGCCGTTCTACTGCACAGCTACTGAAGGCAAATTTCATTTGGCACAGCATTTCTAAGGATGCTAAGGATTGGGTCCATGCCTGTACTTCTTTCCAAACTTCCAAATTACTTCGACACACGGATTTTGGAGTGGGCACCTTTCCTCAACCTCAGCGTCATTTCGCACACATTCAAGTTGACGTAGGCCTCCTACCCACATCATATGGACATCGTTACCTGTTTACCTTCATCGGCCGCTCAACTCGTTGGCCTGAAGCCATTCCAATGGAAACTGCAATGTCCGCCTCATGTACATCTGCCTTACTCTCTGGATGGATTGCAAGATTTGGTATCCCTGAGCATATTACTTCTGACAGGGGAACCACTTTCACCTCCCAATTGTGGACATCATTAGCAAATCTCCTAGGCATCACCCAACATCAGACAACGGCCTACCACCCCCGCTGCTAATGTAATGATTGAACGTTTTCATCGCACCCTCAAAGCAGCTTTGATGTCCCGTTGCAAGGATTCCAACTGGTTTACTCAGCCTCACTGGGTCCTCCTGGGACTAAGGACCACTCCTAAAGACGCCTTCGACGTCTTGGCAGCTGAAATGGTGTATGGCGACCCGTTGGTCGTTCCTGCCAAGTTTTTGCCTTCTACAACATCCACCAATGATCTCCAGCGCATATGTCAAATTGTGGGAAAATTTACTCCATGCCGCCAGACTTACAAGCCCCCAGTGAAGAATCACATACCAACAGACTTGCACTCTGCAATGCACGTCTTCCTGCGCAACGACACTAGCAAGCCACCGCTAATGCCCCCTTATACAGGCCCTTTCCTTGTGATCCTCCGCAGTCCGAAAGCATTCCTACTAAACATTCGTGGCAAACAAGACTGGGCTCCATTGATCATCTAAAACCTGCTTATCTTCTGCCAGATGACCCACCTACAGCTCGCCTCTCTAGATCAGGGTGCCCTATTTAACATGTGTAGTATGTAATTTTTAGGGGGGGGAGCCATATACCAACAGTGTGTCACACGTATATAATTCATTTTGTTTATATTATGGTTGTATATTCGCTCTTCCCTCGCACTAAAAAGAACCAGAATAAACATGTCTGCGTTTCTCCTATGTAGCATTGTCTGGTTTTCGAACATGTAATTATCTGTTGCCTTCAAGTTTTGTATATAAAGGAGAGTGTTCTATAATAAATAAACTCAGTTGCTTTCACTATTCCTTTGAGTTCACAACCTTCTCTCTGCCGGTCACAGTACAATGGGGCATTGCTAAACCGGTTCTGTTCATGATATCCGTAAATAAAATATTTTACCAGTCCGCTTCACTGGTTTATCCGAAAAGAGCTCGTATCCGTGTCCGATAAAATTCTAGTTTAAGTCTTCCGAAGGCAACGAACACTTACACACATCAATTGTTTTCGGGATAAGAGCTAATGACTGTGATAATTGGCGGTTTCATTAGCCAATAGTAATAATAATAATAATAATAATAATAATAATAATAATATTAATAACAATAATAATAATAATAATAATAATAATAATAATAATAATAATAATAGTGTCTGTTATATGGAAAATAATAATGATGATATTGATGATGATGATTATGGTAATTATTGTAATAGTGGGGGAAGTAGAGTAATGAGTAAAATGAAAATTTTAGCAATAAAAATAATGCAATTTTACATTATAAATATAATAGTAATGGTAATGATGATACACTAATAATAATGTATCTTCAAATTATCTTTAAATAATCGATAGTCTAAAAAAACAGGAATAATAACCTGGAGATAATTTCAATGGCAGTTTTAAGCCAAGACTAAAACAGCTGCATTACCATATGTGAGTAACAGACTGAGTTTGGTTTTACTCAGAATGATACTTACTATGAGATTCAGGGCCTCTGTAACACGGTTTTTTGGACTTTGCTTCTTATCAAAGCATCGGATGTAGCTGAAAGTAGACATATGTATATTTTACAACCACACACAAATTTTGTCAGCATTATCAATAACCTAAGCCCGATAGTTTTAATTTCCATAGAGTAAAAATGATCGCGCCGACGCCATGGCCAGTGATAACGAGCCAAGAGTCAAAAACATTCATTACGTAAGCAATGTAAACACCTTTTGACAAAATTTGGCCCCGCCCATCCACCAGACACCCATTCAACTTGTTCTATCTGCTCTGAAACCCAAATCAGTCAAGAATGGCTAACAGGATTTGGAATTGCCCCAGTGGATGTAAAATTGCATTTGTCTTACGACTTGCAACTTTATACAGTCAAGAGAAACGCCGTGGCCATATTTACTATAGCCTGAATAGGTAATTTTTCAAGTTTCTAGTTTAAATCTAATGTTTATGGTCTGATTTGTATTGAGCGTAACATTATTACCATACTTGTAATGTCATTCAGGCTTTTGAACATTTCTATTAACTATTTACTATGCCACCAAGAGAGAGAGAGAGAGAGAGAAAGAGAGAGAGAAAGAGAGAGATTGTATGTAAATAGTCTTTATATAACTATTTTTGTTAAAATAAGAATTATGTACTAAACTCTCCATCAGACCAAAGGATCGTCCGATATATTTTTTTTTCTTCTTCTTAGGTCGTACGACCGTGTTGGCTATGTTTTGGGCATGACTGCATTTTGTAAATAAATCAGGAATAGTTTTAGGAGTTTTATTTGTACATCTAATGGGAATTTATAGAAGTAAAGTGAACATAATTCATTTATCCTTTAAAATAATTACTACATGTAGAAAAACAAGTAGTAAAGATGATAATGCAATGAAGGAATGATACCATACTTTATCTTTAGCTTCAACATCGGCAATAGCATACCCAGTTGCCATAATTTATCAGCTTAATGAAATGACCTATCATCTAATGTTAAACTTAATTTCAGAGGAGGCCATGGCTTATTGCACAGTGAAAAAACATGACCAAGACTTTATGAATGGCGGAACGATACATAAATGTAGGTGGGGTATCTGTGCTAGCGTAGTAATACTACTGTAGCAGTAGTGCCGCAACAGTAGTATACATGAATTAAACGTTTAGTCCAACTGCTGGGATCCTTGAGGATCATTAAGCATTTCTAAAAACTACTCAAGAAATGAGTTTTTATAGACATAATTTAAATTTTCTGATCCAACAATGCCAATGATAGCCTTCAGTGTTATCTTGAATTATAACCAGGCCAAAGTGGGTGGAGCCTCATGAAGTCATCATTTTGACGATGATTATTGGTGAAGGTTTAAAGCCAACATACGGTACCTGCTATTTTTTTTTCTTTACAGTAAATAGGTTGGTAGTTAGACAATAAATAAAAATTGCTTGACATTGGATATAGCAGTTATCAAATCAAGCCTGTCTACTACGTTTTTGAAAATTACCAACTATTCCCTACACCTTATCAATCTGATTGTGACCTATAAAGTAGACTGTAATTTCTTAGGAAACTTATTTTGGGAGTTAGACTACTATTCGAAGTGTTTTTGTATCTATTAGCATATTTTGTTGGTTTGTTCATTATGACAATTATCAGTGGAGAGGTTTCAGAGTTCATAAAGGTGTACTGCTTTGCTTTTATTTAAACTATTGTGTCATTGTTGGCAGAAGTATAGCCTTCGTTACATATAGCCAATCATCGATCGAGAAAGAGGGATGAAATGTCGTCATAAGTTACGTAACGAGTGCGTTCGAAACCTTTTCTCTGAGCAAGTTGGCCCGTCTTCAAAAAACGTCACTTTTACATTATAAGTACAAGATTCATTCAACCAACTATGAGATTCAGGGCCTCTGTAACACTGTTTTTTGGACTTTTTTTCTTATTAAAGCATCGGATGTAGCTGAAAGTTGACATATGTATATTTTACAACCACACACAAATTTTGTCAGTAGTATGACTAATCTAAACCCGATAGTTTTAATTTTTATAGAGTAAAAATGATCTAACTGACGCCCTGGCCAGTGATAACGAGCCAAGAGTCGAAAACATTCATTACGTAAGCAATGTAAACACCTTTTGATAAAATTTTGCCCCGCCCATCCACCAGACACCCATTCAACGTCTTCCATCGGCTCTGAAACCCATAACAGTCAAGAATGGGTAACAGGATTTGGAATTGCCCCCATGGTTGCAAAACTGCATTTGTCTT
>NC_090734.1:87819818-87824818 GCF_036898095.1 Palaemon carinicauda
AAGTCAGACCCATGGAGGTGAAGATCTGAAATGAGAAAAAAAGGGTAACTTTTTTTGGCCAAAAAAAATTGTCCAAATTTCATGAATTTTTTTGGGTACCCAAATGAAATAGGAAGTGGCTAATTTTTTTAGGGAATAAACATATGTTATCCTAAAAATAGAAATATGTAAAAAAATCTTCATTATTTTGTAAATTACATTTATATCAGGGGCCATATCTAAAGGTAATTTTTTGAGTACTTGGAAATTTCGTAAAAAAATACATATATTTAATATATAATATGATATTTATGCAGGTAAAAATATACCAAAATATCACAAATTCTATAGGGAACAAGAATATATATAGATAGGGCAGCTTACGCTTCGGATATGTCCACAAAATGGCCGCCAACCACACTGACTCAGACTCCCTAATCTGCCACTTGAAATGTAGGAAGGGTATGTCAATTTCAAGGTGTTATTTACTAATCTAATTATTATTGGATATGCATAAAAATTGTATGGTGGGTTGCTGGATAATTGTCGATTATTTTACGTTTATAAAATTAAAATTCTGACCCAAAATTTTTTTGAAGGGAAATAAAATCGAAAAAAAAAATGTAAAACAATATTTTAGCTAAAAAAATTTGATGATATTCAATCAAAAAAAAAAGTAAACAAAATTTTCCGACAAATAAACATCTAGAGGAATCATTACTCTGTGATAGTTCCTTAGTACGTAGTAATTTTGAAAGAATTGAGAAAAAACGAAAAAATGGCAATCACCGGAAAATCGAACACATACCTATATATACGCCATATCTGGCTAAAAAAAAGATAGGCATGGGTAGCCAGATCATCTAAAAACACTTTCCAACACTATAAAAATATAAGTTTTGCGACACTACTTGCCAATTCCTTACGGTAACATGACTAAGCAAAAAAATGCAAAACAAATAAAAAGGGGCACTCGTGGAAAAATGGCCATTCTAATATACGGCATTTCAGAAAAAAAAAATTTCAGCCACGTGCTAGGCAAACCATCAAGGCATATTTTCCGACAAATAAACATATAAATGAAATATTACTCTGTGATAGTTCCTTAGTACGTAGTAATTTTGAAAGAAATGGGAAAAAACGAAAAAAATGGCAATCACAGGAAAATCGAACACATACTTATATATATGCCATATCTGGCTAAAAAAAAATAGGCATGGGTAGCCAGATCATCTAGAAACACTTTCCAACACTATAAAAATATAAGTTTTGCGACACTACTTGCCAATTCCTTACGGTAACATGACTAAGCAAAAAAATGCAAAACAAATAATAAGGGGCACTCGCGGAAAAATGCCCAACATTCTAATATACGGGATCTCAGATAAAAAAAAAAGACATGCACGTGTTAGCCCAACCATCAAGGCACACTTTCTAACACATAAACATGAAAAAAAAAATCAATAATATACGGCAATTCCTTACTACGTAGTAAATTTTTACAAATATTGAAAAAAAAACAGAAATTGGCAACCGCAGTTAAATACCCAATATACCAATAACTACGTCGTATCTGACAAAAACAAAATCACGCATGGGTAGCCAGATCATCTAGACACACTTTCCAACACTAAAAAAGCAAAAGTTTTACGACACTATTTCGCAATATCTTACGGAAAAATGACTTGGCAAAAAAATGAAAAAAATGAAAAAGGGACACTCGCGGTAAAATGCCCGACATTCTAATATACGACATCTCAGATAAAAAAAAAGACATGCACGTGTTAGCCCAACAATCAAGGCACACTTTCTAACACATAAACATGAAAAAAAAATGAATAATATACGGCAATTCCTTACTACGTAGTAATTTTTTACAAATATTGAAAAAAAAACAGAAATTGGTAACCGCAGTTAAATACCCAATATACCAATAACTACGTCGTATCTGACAAAAACAAAGTCATGCATGGGTAGCCAGATCATCTAGACACACTTTCCAACACTAAACAAGCAAAAGTTTTACGACACTATTTGGCAATATCTTACGGAAAAATGACTTGGCAAAAAAATGAAAAAAAAATGAAAAAGGGGCACTCGCGGTAAAATGGTCCTCGTGGTGATGAACGACATTTTAACTAAAAAAAAAAACATGCACATGGTAGCCAAACAATCCACCAAGACTTTCCACAACTGATAACCTATACAAGTTGCACCATTCTACGACAATTTCATAATACATAATAACTTTGATAATTATGCAAACTACCTCAGAAGGGTAAACTCGGACGCGAACGACCCCGATGCGTCTCAGAAATCGGGGAAGGATTACAGCTACAGCAATGCACATCTGGACACTACTAGAGCGTGTAGGGGAGACACCTCCTGCAGGTCGATCACCCACAAATTCAGTCACAGGGGTGAGTCACGTGAGAAAAACCTGTTTTTTTTTGACGCTCGGGGTCGCAAACGACCCACCGTACCTATCCAGGGATATACATATATATTGTATAATATATATATCTATATATATATATATATATATATATATATATATATATATATATATATATATATATATATATATATATATATACATATATATATATATATATATATATATATATATATATATATATATATATATATATATATATATAATTAATATGTATATATATATATATATATATATATATATATATATATATGGATATATATTTACATATATATATTTACATATATATATATATATATATATATATATATATAATATATATATATATATATATATATATATATATATATATATATATATATATATATATATATATATATATACATATATATACACATATATATATTTATATGTATATATATATATATATATATATATATATATATATGTACTGTATATATACATATATATTTATATCTATATCTCCATCTATATATATGTATATACACACTCACACACATATATATATATATATATATATATATATATATATATATATATATATATATATATATATATATATATATATATATATATTACTATCATTATTATTATCACTTGATAAGATACAGCCTTAGTTGGAAAAGCAGGTAGAAATAAACCCAGGAAAAATGGCCCAGTGAGGAAAGGATCCAACCAAAACTGAATCATTTTAAGAACAGTAAAAAATTTTAGATTAATATTTCTTATATGAAATATGAAAACTTTAGCCAAAGAAGAGGAGCAGAAATAAGATACAATAGTGAGGTAAAGTGTACCCTGAAGCAAGAGAACTCTACTCCAAAATGTGAAAGACCATGGTACACATACTATAGCGCTACCCAAGACGAGAGAACAATTGTTTGATTTTGGAGTGTCCTCCACCTAGAAGAGCTGCTTACCATAGCTAAAGAGTTCTTTTACTCTTGCCAACAGGAAAGAGGCCACTGTAGTAATTAGCCCTTGGGTGGAGAAGAATTGTTTGGTAATCTTAATCTTGTCAAGTGTATGAGGATAGAGGAGAATATGCAAAGTATAGGCCAGACTACTCCGTCTATGTGTAGGCAAAAGGAAATTGAACCGTAACCAGAGAGAAGTATCCTGATTAGTCCTGTAAGGCCAGTCAAAGAACCCCATAACCCTCTACCCGCAGTATCACAGCGGGGTGGTTGGTGCTCTCTCTCTCTCTCTCTCTCTCTCTCTCTCTCTCTCTCTCTCTCTCTCTCTCTCTCTCTCTCTCTCTCTCTCTCTCTCTCTCTCTCTCTCTATATATATATATATATATATATATATAATATATATATATATATATATATATATATATATATATATATACATATATATAATAGTTTTAGCTTCACTGATTTATAGATTCATCTGCCATATTCTAGGATTTATATATTTGAGAAAACAATACGTGAGGCACCTACCATCTGCGTATGAACTATAAGAATCAGCGCAAATTGTGTTTACAATTAAGAGTTCTCTAACCCTCAAACAATTACTGAAAGGCGATTTGACAGAAGAGGAGACGCCTGAGGCAGGCCTTTGTGCTTGATGCGATTATCTCGAAAGAGGAATTGGATTAAAAGTGTTGGCCTCGTTTGGTTTCATTACCTTCTTATTTCTAAGGAGATACGAATACAAACACAAGTTGCAGTTCTCGAGTGCAAATGACTACGCCGTTTGTCTTCCCGTTCCGCCATGTCTTTCTTATATATATATATATATATATATATATATATATATATATATATATATATATATATATATATATATATATATATATATATATATATATATATATATATATATATATATATATATATATATATATATATATATATATATATATATATATAATCATAGACTCCTTTAAGGAAGGACTGGAACGTCCCCTGCTCGGGGTTTTTAACTTGAGTCTGAAAGATTAACTTGAGTCTGGACTAAAATGACTTCTAGAAGGGCTAGAAACACGGTCTCTGGATCAATATGGGGGTTTTTGAGGATGGTGAGTTCAATAGTAACATTTTCAACACCACCTGGGGTCATCCTCAAGGTCTAAAGGTCATTTATCAAGGTCAAATTTGTGAATTTTGGTCATTTTTGCTCGTTTTTTGTGTGTAACTCATACATGGTGAGAGATAGCTGATTATAATATGAGGCAAGTCAGCAGAGCTGTCTGAATTTAATATATATTGTCATATATCGTCCTTCAAGAAAGGACTGGAACGTCCCCTGATCCGGGTTTTTAACTTGAGTCTGAAGGATTAACTTGAGTCCTGGACTAAAATGACTTCTAAGAAGGGCTAGAAACACGTTCTCTGAGTCAAAATGGGTTTTAAGGACGGTGAGTTCAATAGTGACATTTTCAACACCACCTGGGGTCATCTTCATCATCTTCAAGGTCAAAAGGTCATATTTCAAGGTCAAAATAGTGAATTTTGGTCATTTTTACTCGTTTTTGTGTGTAACTCATAGATGGTGAGGGATGGCTGATTATAATAAGAGGCAAGTCTGTAGTTCT
>NC_090734.1:87836889-87844389 GCF_036898095.1 Palaemon carinicauda
ACAATTTTTTTGAAAAGAATGCGACAGGATGAGAAACTCCCTGCTCGTCATTCTGCAACAACACCGCTCCTACACCAACGTCACTTGCATCCGTAGCAAGAGAAAAAGAAAGGTCAAAATCAGGAGCTCTTAAGACAGGGAAATTAATTAATACTCTTTTTAAATTATCAAAAGCCCTTTGTGTTTCATCAGTCCAGACGAAAGCTACCTTCTTTCTTAAGAGATTAGTCAAAGGATCGGCGATGTCAGAAAAATTTCTAACAAACCTTCGGTAATACCCACCCAACCCAAGGAATCTTCTGACATCCCTCCTGCACTTAGGGATTAACATTTTTTCAATACATTCGATATTTGCTTGCTTAGGAGCAACTTTACCATTACCAACTTCATGACCCAAATATACGACCCTCGCCTTTGCGAATTCACTTTTCTTTAAATTAATTACTAAACCTGCTTTCTTCAAAACCTCAAACAGTGCCCTAATAAGTTTTAAATGAGTTTCCCAATCATTACTATAAATTACAATATCATCAATATAAACTACACATCCCTCTAAACCATAGACTAAAGTATTCATTAACCTCTGAAAGGTGGCAGCCGCTTTCTTCATACCAAACGGCATCACTTTACATTGAAACAGTCCCTGGGGTGTTACGAAAGCGGACAGGGTCCTTGCCCGCTTCGAAAGAGGAACCTGCCAATAACCTTTCAGCAAATCGAATTTACTAATGTACTTGGCCTTACCCATACGATCAATACAATCCTCAATTCGTGGTAATGGGTAACAATCAGACTTAGACACTTCATTCAATTTACGGTAATCAAAACATAACCTGAAATTACCGTCGGGTTTCTTTACCAACACAACAGGTGATGACCAAGGACTTTGACTAGGTTCAATTAGGTCATGTTTTAGCATATAATCAACTTCCTTCGCTACAACCTCATTTTTAAAGGGATTCAACCTGTAAGGCGCTCGTTTCACAGGAGTGGCACTACCTACGTCCACGTCATGTTCAAGGACATTAGTCCTTCCCGGTACATCCGAAAATAATTCATTATAATTAAATACCAATTTCTTTAAAGACTTTTGTTATTCATTACTTAAATGAGAAACCATACCAGAAAAATGTTTCAAAGAATCCTTATTGTCTGAACGCCATTCACTTCCATTAAAACAATTATCATCAATATTTTCCCCCTCTGAAAAAGAAAAAAGTTTATCGTTCTCGGAAACTACAGCATTCCCTATGGTTGCCACGGGAATGACTTTCTCCCGTTCTACATAAGCCTTCAACATATTTATATGACAAAGCTGAAAAGGTTTCCTTCTCTCAGGAGTCTCTACTAAATAATTAACTTCACTAATTTTTTTCAGAATTTTCCAAGGACCTGAAAAAGATGCTTTCAATGGATTTCAAGGAATGGGTAACAAAACCATAACTTTGTCGCCTACCGCAAAGTCACGTGCTTTAGACCTTCTGTCAAAAAAGTACTTCATTCTTTTTTGGCTACACAATAAATTTTCACCTGCATATTTCCAAGCCTTTGTTAACTTATCACCTAGATTAGACACATAATCTAATAAATTGATCTCAGGGACGTCTCCCTCCCAGGACTCTCGAACAACATCAAGAGGTCCTCGAACACAATGGCCAAACACAAGGCTGAAAGGCGAAAAACCTAAAGACTGACTTGGGACAGAACAAAAAGCGAACAACAAATAAGGTAATTCCTTATCCCATTCAGAACCATTAATCAAACAATATTTCTTTACCATCGATTTCAGGGTTTGATGAAATCCCTCCAGAGCTCCCTGACTTTCTGGATGATATGGAGAAGAGGTCACATGTTTTATATATAACTCTGCCATTTTATCTCTGAAATACCTGCTAACAAAATTAGAACCACAATCCGATTGAATAATTTTAGGCATCCCAAACCTGGTAAAAAAGTCAATTAGTACATCTACAATTTTAACACTTTTTATCGTACGTAGTGGTATTGCCTCGGGATATCGAGACATCCTATCCATGATAGTCAAAATATATTCATTTCCACTACGAGTCCTTGGTAATGGTCCAACAATATCAATAATGACCTCCGTGAAAGGTTCGGAAACCACTGGAATAGGACATAGAGGCGCTTTTGGAATAAGCTGATTAGGTTTACCGACCTTCTGACAAATGTCACAGCTATTGACAAACTTCTTTACGTCCGCCTTCAACTTCGGCCAATAATAATTCATTAACAACTTACCAGAAGTCTTATGAATGCCAAAATGTCCGGCCAAACCACTTTCATGCGCCAATGATATCAACTCATTCCTGTAAACAAATGGAACCATTATCTGTTTCAAAATTTCATAATCAAAGTTATCAGCCACCATAGGCCTAGTCAGCCTATATAAAATATTAATTATTTTAAATTTGGGACCGGTTATATCAGTCACCTCACCTGACTCAATAGGGAGATCCCGAAAATCCTTTTTCTGAGCTTTGATTAGCTCTTCAATAGTCCAATTCAGTTTGTCCTTCAAAATCCCAAGATCTACAACTACGCTATCAATACGTTCTAAACTACTTAAATCTAGATCAATTGTTGACTCTGCAGCGTCAACAACTTTAGCACTAGAACGAGTAACTGCTGCTACTTCACTATCAGGGTTTATCAGTATGGGACAAGTATTATTCTTCAGAGCAACATCATTCCCTATCACAACATCAACATTTTTAACCGGAAATTTATCAACGATGGCCAATTTCAAATTCCCTGCAAAGGAAGGGCAGATTAAATTAAAATTTTCCATGGCATACGATTTTACCGTATCAGGAAAACCAGCCAATAACACAAATTCCCCACTTTTTGGTACAAAATTGCAAGGTAATGCCTCCCTTAATATCAAAGACTGAGCTGCACCGGTATCACGCAAAATACGCACACGTCTTTTCTCGGACGAATTGGCGAAAGAGACACTACCGAAGGACAAATATCTGTCAAAACAACCAGGTAGTCATTGATCAGCGGATGTTGTTGGGGTAGGTTCTCTCTCTCTCTTCCACACCCATCACTGGCCTAACATTAGCATTTTGTGAGTTTCTAAACGCATAACACATGCTCTTTACGTTCCCCTTCTTATTGCAAAAGAAGCACGTCAATGTTTTCAATTTCTCGGGATTATATATCTTAGGTCTATTATTCCTGTTAGGAGAAAAATTAATATTAGTATTGGCATTGCCCTGATCATTACCTCTATAATTATTTCTAGCAAACATCCCTGCATTATTATTACTATTATTATTAGGATTATTATTATTGTTAGAATTATTATTCCTACCTACTTTACCCCATCCGGACTTCACCATTTTTGTTACTCCCCCTAACTCACTCTTATGAGACAAATAATACTCATCACTAGCGATGGCTACCCCTGAATGGTCTCTAGTTTTAACTCTTCGAGGTGAACCTTCAGTTTATCCGGAACACACCTCTTGAACTCCTACACCAACATTAACTCCTTCAATTTCTCAAAATTTACCACTTCCTTGGACTTGAACCAATCACTAGCATATTGTTCCTTTGATCTTGCGAATTCAATAAAAGTTTGCTCCCTACTTTTTTCTAAGTTCCTGAAGCGTTGCCCATAGGCTTCAGGGACTAACTCATAGGCCATCAAGACGATAGCCTTCACACACTCATAATCTGATGACAGATCCTCCTCCAGAGTTACATACACCCTCTGAGCTCTTCCAATCAATTTACTTTGTATAAGAGTGGTCCAATACTCTTGGGGCCACTCCAACCTTGCTGCAATCCTCTCAAATGATACAAAAAACTCTGCAATATTGTCTTCCTCAAATTTAGGCACAAATTTGAGAGCCTGCGCTAAATTATTTAGGCACAAATTTGAGAGCCTGCGCTAAATTAATAGCAGGCGTTACTGACCTATTTGGGGAAGGGGAAGAGGAAGAAGAGGAACCTGAGTTTTCCATGGCAATCTCATGCTGCCTCTCCTTTTCTCTTTCCTCCGCCTTAAACTTTTCTATATCAAACTCCATCTGCCTCAGAGCAATTTGCCTATCCAAAATTTCTACAGACAACAGTGCTTTATCAGGTTTCACTTGTTCCCCACCAGCCTTTACAGTTTTAACACATTCATAAATTTGCAATAACAATACACCCTTTCTTATGGACACATCGTACTCCAATTGAAAATGTTCTGCTACAATTTCCAAGTCTTCCCTATTCAACTCTACAAGCCTTTCTTGCCACCCCTCTCCGCTTAGGAGTTTAGTACATTAACCACGATGACCACTATTATTTACACAATATTAAATTTACACAAGACAACCACGAGGAGGTGAAAATATGCTGCCTGAAAAATAACCCCAAGAATTAACTTTGCACAAAAACTGGTGAATACTTAGGAACAAAAAGATCCTGTCACGGTCGCCATTTTGTGATGGCTGGCTTGACCACCACACAAAAACACTAAACTTTTATCAAACAGTATTCACTAAAGTGCCACAAAAGGTGGAATAGTATACAAGTTCAATAAGAGTGCAAAGTCAATTCAAGGGGACAAAGAAAATACCACAAAAAATATACTTAATTTTAATACACAAGTTTCAGACAGAAATAACACCTGAACCTCAACAATACAGTAATTAATGATAAACACTCACTCTTAAACTCCCTGTAAAAGAAAACAATTACGCAATTAAAGAAAGGTCATCAACACAAGCATACAAAAAGGGAAGAGGGTCCAGAAAGGAGGAGGCAAACGAAAAGTAAGAATATCCTAGCAAATACACACTAAATATCCCTAACAAATTCCTCATACACTTCTAGGGGCCTCCTCAAAGAGGACAATAAACTCTCCAGCTGGAGGCTTATTCCAGGTGACAGAAAACAAGGATCCAAGACAATGGTGTTGAATGCTTCAATAATGCAGAACGCCCAGCAGTACAGGTCGTGGGCCCGACACACAAATATAACGATCAAAATCTTTACCTTGGGGCAGAGAGGTCCCCTTGGCTTTTACTGAACCAAGGGCAGTACACTATAGATATAGGATAAAAATCCTTAATGCAGAGCGAGGATATCCTGCGAAAGCTAAACAGCTTCACAAAGCAGCTCTTCAATGGTGATGAATAATATAAATCCAGCAGCAATTATCGTGCCCTTCAAGGTTGGAGGCTCAGAAACACACTGAGGCCAACTCCTCCCAGCAAAAACCTCCATACCTCGGATAATGAAGGAGAGCTGCCACGTAACCAACACAACTTGAAAATATAAAATAGTCGTTAGCCAATAATAAACACCAAGATAACCACCGGTGAGAAGACAATAAGCTAATAAAGAAAGAATACAACACTTCTATACTTAACATTAAAAGTCTAAAAACTTAAATAATTCAGAAATTAATGACAACTAAGTTACATATATATATATATATATATATATATATATATATATATATATATATATATATATATATATATATATATATATATATATATATATATATATATATATATATATATATATATATATATATATATATATATATATATATATATATATATATATATATATATATATATATATATATATATATATATATATATATATATATATATATATATATATATATATATATATATATATATATATATATATGTGTGTGTGTGTGTGTGTATATGGGTATGTATATATATTAGCCATTCTAGGAAAATGAATAGTAATGAGAATATAAAAGGAAAAACTCTGCTAATAGCCTAATCAAGAATATGATTAGTAATGAGAGTATATAAGAGAAGACTCTGCTGATAAACTATCCAGAAAGATGAATAGTAATGAGGGTACATTACAAAATACTCTGCTAATAAACTATAAGGGATAAAAAATAGTAATGAGAATATCTAACAAAAACTCTGTCAATAAACTATCCAGGAAGATGAATAGTATTGAGAGTATATAACAAAAAACTCTGCTAATAAAAAATCAAGGAAGATAAATATTAATGAGAGTATATAACAAAAAACTCTGCTATAAAACTATCCAGGGAAATGAATAGTAATGAGTGTATAAAACAGGATTCTCTGCTAAATGCCTATCCAGAAAGATGAATAGTAGTGTGATTATAAAATACAAAACTTTACTAATATACTATTCAGGAAGATGAATGGTAATGAGCGTATATAAGAAAAAGTCCGCTAGTTGACTATCCAGGAGGATGAAAAATAATTTGATTATAAAAGAGAAAACTCTGCTAACAGCCTATCAAGGAAAGTGGATAGTAATGAGGGTATATAAAAAAAACTCTGCTAGTAAACTATCCAGGAAAGTGAATAGTAATGGAAATATATAACAGGAAACTTTGCGAATAGCGTATCCAGGAAAATTAATAGTACTGAGTGTATATAGGATAAAAAATATGCTAATAGCCTATCCAGGAACGTGAAGAGTAATGAGAGTATAAAAGAAAAAAGTCGGTTATTAGTCTATCCTGAAAAATGAATAATAATGAGAGTATGAAAGAGAAACTCTGCTAATAGCCTATCCAAAAAGATGAATAGTAATGAGAGGATAAAAGAGTAAACTCTGCTAATAGCCTATCCAGGAAGATGAATAGTAATGAGAGTATAAAAGAGAAAACTTTGCGAATAGACTATCCAGGAAGATGAATGGTAATAAGTGTATATAAGAGAAAATTCTTGCTAATAGACTATCCAGGAAGATGAATAGTTTTCGGAGTATATAAGAGAAATGTCTGCTAATATCCTATCCATGAAAATTAATAGTAATGAGTGTATATAAGAGAAAACTATTAATAGCTTATCGAGGAAGATGAATAGCAATAAAAGTATCAATGAAAAAACTCTGCTAATTGCCTATCAACGAAGATAAATAGTAATGAAGGTATATAACAAAAAAAAAAAACTCTACTTATAAACTATCCACGAATATGAATTGTAAAGGGAGTATATAAGAAAAATGTGCACTAATATCTTATCCAGCAAAATTAATAGTAATGAGTGTACATAAGAGAAAACTCCGCTAATAGCTTATCGAGGAAGATGAATAGCAATGAGTATAAAAAAGAAAACTCTGCTAATAGACTATCAAAGAATATGACTCGTAATGAGAGTATATAAGAGGAGACTTTGATAATATACGCTCGAGGAGAATAGATAGCAATGCGATTATATAACAAAATACTCTGCTGATAAACTATCTAAAAAGATGAATAGTAATTAGAGTATATGACAAAAAACTCTGCTAATAAACTATCCAGGAAGATGAATAGTAATGAAGGTAAATTACAAAATACTCTGCTATTAAACTATCAGGAATAATGAATAGTAATGAAAGTATATAACGAAAACCTCTGCTAATAAACTATCCAGGAAGATGAAAAGTAATGAGTGTATATAACAAAAAACTCTGCAAATACACTATCCCAGATGATGAATTTTAATGAACGTATACAAAAAA
>NC_090734.1:87851889-87854389 GCF_036898095.1 Palaemon carinicauda
GCACTCGGAATTTGATTATGCAAGCGTGAAAATTATGTCCATCTGAATATAAGCCTGTACTTAGTGACATTGTCAATAATTATTCCGATGCAATTGCAATTGCAGATGAGCCACCCGGGAGGATTGATCAATTTCCCTTTAGCATTGAAACTGGGCAGGCGGAGCCGATCAGGTCAAGGCCTTATTAGGTACCCATTCATTTCCAGGGAGAGATAGAAAAGGAAATTAATAAATTAAGGGAACAAGGGATAATCGAGTAGAGCGAATCCCCCTGGGCTTCTCCAATTGTAATAGGAGTAACAACCAGGGCACAAAAGAGGAACGAAGAACGTAACCAAAATAGTGAAGACCCCCATCATAATAGAGAAAATAGAAAACGGGATGACAGTTCTCGCGATGCACATGCAGCAGACGAGATAGAGAGAGAGAGAGTCAACTCGGGAGAGAGAGAGAGAGAGAGAGAGAGAGAGCCGACTCGGGAGAGAGAGAGAGAGAGAGTCCACTCGGGAGGTAGAGAGAGAGAGCCGACTCGGGAGAGAGAGAGAGAGAGAGATGAATATATGTGGATGACCGGGGACATGACCAGGGGTGTCCAGAATGAATGCTCTGACGATGCAGGTTTGATTGACTTGGGAGGTTGCGACATAAAAGAATTCCCAGAGGGACAGGAAAAAGAGGAATGGATGGAAAGAGTGAAAGCAGTGATTAAAGGGGAATCGGAGAGTTATCCATCATTTCTGAATGTGCCCCGTGAAAAATTTTTCATTGAAAATTATGTCTTACATTGTGCTTTCGAGAAGAGGGGAGGGGAATTTTGTCCACTGGTAGTTCTTCCTCCCTCTTCAATTAAACGAGCCATCCACATTGTACATGCAAGTCCGTATGCATAGCATTTAGGGATTGATAGAACATTCAGGAGAGTACGTGAATCCTTCTTTTGGTTAGGAATGAAAAAGGCTATAGAGAATTATATAAAAGGTTGTCATGCTTGTAACTGTTTTAAAGAACATAAAAACACCGTAACGGAAGCCAGGAAGTGGCCGATTGTTCCCATTAAATTTTATAGAGTGCATATGGATGTGGTAGGACCATTTCCTACTGGGTTAACACAACATAAGTATATATGTGTATTTGTGGATGCATTTACTCGATACACTCATACTTACACAATGTTGAATAAATCTACAAATTCATTAACCCAGGCTTTTTGCTCTTTCATCACTAAGTTTGGTTGCCCGAAAATTTTGATAAGTGATAATGTTCTTGAGTTTATAAATAAGGTGGTGAAATCGGTCATGGACTTGATAAAAAATTAACACTTTTCAGTGACTGCATATAGGCCCTCAGTAAATGGCTTAGTAGAGTCGCATAATAGGGAAGTAGTGGAAATTTTGGATTACTTAGTGGCTGATGACCCTCTTCATTAGCACGCCATTCTTCCTACAGCTGAGCTAGCTTTGAACATTGCATATAATGCTTCGCTCAGGGACACGCCTTTCTTTTCAGTGTATGGACAGGATCCTGTGTTACCATATACGGTTCTAATTAATTCAACTGAGCAATACCGTGTATATTTATCAAATTTATTGAGGAGAGTGATGAACCCCACTTAAAGGTCTTTGAAAAGAGCCAATGAAAATCACAGCTCAAAGTATGATGGTCGGTTCAAAACTGCACCGGTAAAAGTATTTGTGGGCGATCGTGTGTATTTGAAACGATTACAACCTAGAAAACACAAACTAGAGCCAGCGTATTTGAGTCCTTACCGAGTAAAGATGGTTAAGTCTAACACAGTTGTGATACAAAGCATTGTTAATCGTGCAGTGTCTGAACATCATCAGGCACACATACATGTGGTACCTGAAGAGGTAGTTTTCAAAACTGTTCCTCCTTACCCCTGCATACGTGACATCCCTCGAGTTGAGTAGAATTTTTTTTTTTTTTTTTTTTTGCTGTTGTTGTTTAAACAGACTTCATTTCTTCTTTCGACGTGTTTTAAATAAACGTGATGATAACAATGTCGTATGATGATACTAAATTTATACATAAACTGCTGTGGTAATTTTGCTGAGTGTGGAAATGCGTATAACATTGTTGAGTGAACCTAAAAAGGTTAAATAGGTCAAGTGAGATCCGTCAGGTGGATGCTGTATTATTCATGTATTTATAGGATTCCTGGTTGCTGGGGCCAGGGCAGTTCCCGAATGGCAAGTGGCTGCGGGATTAAAGTTCAGCCTTGAGGATAGGCAGTGTTAGAGAATGTGTATAGTAAGTGTGAATACCTTATATTTAAAGTTATAAGAGAAGGGCGGGAAGATGAATGATTTTCTCGGGAAAACGGCTAGTGACAACCAGTTGAAAGTTGCAAGTGCAAGTGTTGTAGTGATTTAAATAAGTGGTGAAACGGTGGTAGTGAGATGTGTTGCTGTAAACCCGGACAAGTAAAATAGAGGGATGAACGAATATCTATTCCTACCCCTGTCCCGCCCAAGAAGCCCGT
>NC_090734.1:87864389-87874389 GCF_036898095.1 Palaemon carinicauda
ACATACTTATATATATATATATATATATTCATACAATATATATATATATATATATACATATAAATATATATATATATATGTGTATATATATATATATATATATATATATTGTATGGATCGTGTAGATACAAAGTTACCAAGTGCCATATGACTACTTTATTGAGTAACATTCACCTTGTAAACAAGTTCTTTGGTTAAGACAAACTGCCAAACTTTTAAACAAACGGACTCAAATTGTATCCCTAATGAAATATTCGTAAAATAAGATATAAAATGTAAACAGAGTCTTGTGCTCAAAACACAGCAATAATAGTAACTGCAATGTAAAATACAATAATTACAGCATATCGAACAATAACATTTCAAAATACATCATGAATAGAAGAACATGTGGCATAACCAATACGTTAACCTACACCTTGGCTCTCCATATGCAATTCCCACACATGCTTAACCAGTGTAGTGCTGGACATACACCTCTGGCATTACACTCTGTATTTACACCTCTTTACATAAATAATAATACAAAAAAGTCAGCCTACATTTTCCCACTTTGGTAGCAAGCTACCTGTCACCACTCAACACACACACAGAGAAATGACAGGTGGCAGCTGGCCCCTACCTCCTAAAATTCCCAACCAAAAACCATCACCTTGCCCAATAATTTATAATGTTTCTAATATTACTTTTTATTTAACTTTCATTTTTATGTTATATAAAGTTACAAATAACATATACAATTAATAATAATTATAATTACATCATGCACTCCACCCACCCACCCCATAACTCAACATGTTTCAAGCCACTCGTCAACAGAAAGTTTAACTATCAGTTTATGAGCAAATTAATTAAGATATCGGTTTGATTTCTGTACTATTGACATTTTTTTATGCACTTTATACCCCAAGGTTATGTGTCGTACCTGACCTTCACCTCCAAATACAGCGACAACAACTTTGGCCATTTTTTATGCACCCTTTACAATGTTGTTTTCCTGTAAAAGTACAATATCACCTGGTCTTAAATTTCTACACTGACTATGTAATTTTTGCCATTATATCAGTGAAGAAAATTGTTTTTAATACCATCTCTTCTGAAACGAATTTACTATCTTCTTCATGAACTCAAAAACTTGTACGCGATTATTACTTTCGTCCCATAATCCACTTGGAACTCTGACACTTTTATGACCTAGGAGGAAGTCATTAGGGCAAAGGTAAATGCCCACACTGGAATAAAACCCTGGTTTGAGACCTATTGGATGGCTACGCATTAAATTAGTAATCTCAATCATACAAGCCTGAGGCTCACTCCATGAAAGAACATAGTACCAACAGACAATAATATTTATCTTCACATACTTTATCAGAGATTCGCTGCATCCATTCTCCCATGGAGCATCTGCAGACTAGTTTAATTCTATTTCCTCCTTCAAGCTATGTTCCCCACTCAATGAACACCTCCTATATTTACAACCGCTACATATAAAATTTGCAACTGAAACAAATCTGATTGTTTTGACAGGCTCTCATTGTATCGTAGTATGATATCATTGACCTCAATAGCTACAGTCATATGGCTAATCTTTATAGTTAGGAAACTCTTGGTATATCACGTCTTCAAATATGGGTAAAAATCAAGAATTAATCTTTTTCTCCATCCTTAAATTATTAGCCATTATCCCTTCATTCAAAACAAAAAAAGGTAAAACCCTTTTCGCTTCTCTTTTCCATGTTAGGCTTTTGTTCCTTTCAGGAGCGGTCGAGTCTCGGCGATGACCTGGAGGCGCATTTGATGCTGGCTCTAATCGATCTCCTTCATGCATAACCGGATGTTAAATCTTAAAAAGGAAGCAATTTCATCTGATGGATTATGTAAGGAATTCCGAGGAGCCAATGCGTAAACCGTCAGCTTTCTGCTACCAGCTTTGCAAAGAGTACAATAAAGTCTATTACGGTTACTCAATATTTTGGTATGATCTTATTACACAGCCATTCATACTCAAAACATGCACACACACATACTCATATATATATATATATATATATATATACATATATATATATATATATATATATATATATATATATATGTATATATATAAGGATGAAGAGGACAGCGAGAAGACTTCGGATCATCTTACATATTTATTCTACACCAACGTTTCGGAAATCCATTCCCATCATCAGGGCTACATAAAACATGAAATTATGATTACATTAGAAATAGATTATAAATTTTTTGCTTAAAATTGCGTTGCCATCCAGAAAAATATTAAAAAACAGTTAAAAGAATAAATATACAGAAACCTTGATGGTATATAAAATCATGTAGCTAACTGATGTCCTTTACAATTATGAGAATAAAAACACTTGTGATCAAAATAGAATATCAAAAAAACAGAAATATACTTATATATAAATAAATGATCGAGCCTAATGTCAGGAGATGTGGCTGAAAACTATAAGAATATTCGAAAAAATTCTTGAAGAAAATGCTTTAACTACGAACAAATCAAAAGAGATCAACAAGGGATGATAGGTGATGGTAGTTAGGCAATATGTAATAGTGTGGAGGTAGTTTGAATATTTAAGGAAGGAAACAGCTTCTCTTGGAATCTCTTTATATATATATATATATATATATATATATATATATATTCTCATGACTCCAACATGATAACAGTTTTAACGCTCTTCAACTACCGCTTACGTTGCCGGCCTGGTTACGATTTTTAACGATCGTAGTTTCTTCACCTCGTCGCTCGACTTACTCTGCTTGTGATTGGGTGAAGTACCCGTCACGCCACCGTAGTTCCTTCATCGAAGGTTATGTTTGTTACCTAAATTTTTCATATCTTTTGTTCTGTTCTTGCCTTTGTACTCGGCTGAGGATTAACTTTTTGTACTTCACGGACTTATACATCTGCACCTGCCTCTTGAGTATATTTTGTAATATGTTAGTTGTTTGAGTGTTGGATTTATTTATGTCTTTGTTATAATTATTTACGAGTGATGATTTATTCATGTATTTGTGGGTATACGGATATTCACACACCATTCCTCATGTTTCTTATTTGTGTTACGTTAGTGTTTTGCTTTAAGCTTAATTTTTCTTAGGTTATAAATACATTTGTTTTAATTAGTCAACACATTAAGTTTTGAGTAATCAGCTTGAGAATTAAGTTCTATAAGTATTATTTAAATTATAATTATATAATAAATCTTTATGATGTTTGCAAGCCTTTAGTTACTTTTTCCTTTCATGTTCAATTTTGACATTGCACATTTTGGGGCTGCCTCTAATTTTATGACACCAGGTCTCATCGGTTATTAGGGCTTGTAACATATGGGGGCCTGACCGTGATCATTTTCCATGTGTACTTATACAGGTATATCAATTCACCTTGCCTTTTTGTGAAACTAACTTAGTCGTTTGTGCTGTTATATAGAAGTGTTAGTACTTTGTAATCTTATGCCAATCCTTAATCTTTCTTAGGTCATCAACACTTTGTCTTGTGACACATAATACAGAACTCGGATGACCTTTTATCTCCACTGAAGTCACATTGACTCGACTCTTTAAACCGAGAATCCTTAATAGATTTGACTTTAATTAGACATTAGAATCTTATCTAGAACTTAAACTGTCAAGTGTTCCAAGAATCTTTACAACTTGCTATCAACTTGTGGTAGTTAATGTTCGTATCTTGCACTTAAGGCAACAAGCCAGCCTGACTATTGAAATGAATCTTGCCTGAATCTTATATTGAATCATTACTGAATATTACTTCATCACTGAACATAGTGATAATACAGCTTCACCTGTACTTAATACCCTTTGTATTCAATTTGTGTATTGTATATTTAACCTGTAACCAACACTCAATCCTTCAGAGGAATTTTCTTGCTGTTACAATGAGTGAATATGATGTCCATGCCTTTTGCTCTAAGCCAGATTTTACATACTTGAGTAAATTCACTTTAAGTAAAGATGAATGGAAGTTTATTCTTATGTATTTTAAGATTTCGTTCACATCTTCCATGACCTTACGAGACCTTATGACTACAGCTATAAATGGTTTGGTAGAACAGGGATTAATTTTGCCAGAATCTGTGACATTGTTAGATGATAAAGAACAGGAGCATGATAGACTCTCATTATCTAGTGCCGAAGAATTTATTGATAAAATTCATGATCAGAAATTGTCAATACGGACTGATGCACCTTCCGTGCAAAAGAGTATTGCTGATATAGAACTACAGAAATTACAGATACAGAGAGAGTTGAAGTTAGCACAAATACAATTCGAAGCAAGGAAGCTAGAAATAGAGAGAGAAGTTAAGTTAGCAGAACTAGAGGCTCAGACTCATGACCGTTCAATTATCCAAGGTACTCCTAATTATAAGTTTAACATTGCACAACAAGCTCAGCTAGTTCCTCAATTTAATGAGGATGACCCTGGAAGTTATTTTTAGGAATTTTGAGAAAACAGCAATTCAATTAGAATGGCCCAGAACCTCTTGGACAATGCTAGTTAGCACAAACTTTAAAGGTAAAGCACAAATACAATTCGAAGCAAGGAAGCTAGAAATAGAGAGAGAAGTTAAGTTAGCAGAACTAGAGGCTCAGACTCATGACCGTTCAATTATCCAAGGTACTCCTAATTATAAGTTTAACATTGCACAACAAGCTCAGCTAGTTCCTCAATTTAATGAGGATGACCCTGGAAGTTATTTTTAGGAATTTTGAGAAAACAGCAATTCAATTAGAATGGCCCAGAACCTCTTGGACAATGCTAGTTAGCACAAACTTTAAAGGTAAAGCACAAATACAATTCGAAGCAAGGAAGCTAGAAATAGAGAGAGAAGTTAAGTTAGCAGAACTAGAGGCTCAGACTCATGACCGTTCAATTATCCAAGGTACTCCTAATTATAAGTTTAACATTGCACAACAAGCTCAGCTAGTTCCTCAATTTAATGAGGATGACCCTGGAAGTTATTTTTAGGAATTTTGAGAAAACAGCAATTCAATTAGAATGGCCCAGAACCTCTTGGACAATGCTAGTTAGCACAAACTTTAAAGGTAAAGCCTCGATCGTATATTCTACTCTATCATTAGAAGACTGCCAAGACTATGATTTTGTTAAGACTTTTATCCTAAATGCTTACACTATTACACCTGAGGGCTATAGACAAAATTTCCATAATTTAATTAAAACTCCATCTCAGACTTATGTTGAATTTGCTACAGAGAAGTTACGGTATTTTCAGAAATGGCTGTTCTCGAGTAATGTCACCACTTTCGATCAGTTAGTTAACTTATTAGTATATGAAGAGTTTAAAAGGAAAATCCCTCTGAATGTTAAGCTCCACCTAGAAGATAGAGGTGAAACCCAATTGAAAGAGGCAGCGAATTTTGCTGATGTATATTCCTTGGTACACAAAGGTAATCCTAAGTCTGATAAAAGGACAGTTCCTGTAAAACCTTCCTCATCTGTAGTTTCAGAGACTCAGGATGGGAATAGTAGTAGTGATAAATACCAAACTAAAATAATATGCAGTTTTTGTAAGAAATCTGGTCATCACATTACTGAATGCTGGAGTCCCCACTGTAAACACTCTAAATATTATGACCCTAATAAAGCTTCCAAAACTTCAGTAAAATCTCAGCTCCCATTTGATAAGCCCACATCTAACGTTGCTGCTCACCCTCCTTGCATAGATGTTTTTGAAGATTTCAAAATGACAGGCACAGTAACTCTAAATAATGTAGAATATCCTGTCAACATTCTAAGAGACACCGGTTCTGCTCAAAGTATAATGCTTAATACAGTAATCCCTAACTTAGAGAAATTCTATCTAAATGAAAAGGTAGTCATTTGTGATCTCTCTTCAATTTCCACCATTCCCCTCACGGAATTGTATCTTAAGTCTCCACTTGTATACGGAAAAATAAAAGTAGGAATAACACAAAATTTACAGGTCCCTGGAATTAACTTTTTACTAGGAAATGATATTGCTGGGAAACTTACTGTTCCATGTCCATTTGTAGTAGATCATCCTTTGGAAAATAACCCTACTCTAAATATTGAATCCTCTCAGCCTGATCTTCTCCCTGTTTGTGTAACCACTAGGTCAAAGTCTCGTCTGACTAGAATTAAATCTGTGCCTTAACCTAACATTAAAGAAATAAAGATGTCAAAGGATTCCTTAATTGCAGCACAGAAGTCTGACCCTACTTTGACCCAATGTTGGTCAGAGGTAGCTTCCCACATTACAAAGGTTAAAGAAAAGCCAGGATTTTACCTGCATGAAGGCATTCTCATGAGATTATTTAGACCTAGCCACTTAGCTCAAGAACAAGATTGGGCCGATGAATTTCAGATAGTAATTCCATCCTCTTTGAGAAGTGAAATTGTTTTTTTTGGCTCATGATGGTCTCAATGGACATTTAGGTATAAAGAAAACTTATCAAAAGCTCCAAATACATTACTTTCGGCCAGGAATGAAGAAAAGTGTTACAGAATATATAAAATCTTGTCACATTTGCCAAGTTATAGGTAAACCCAATCAATCTATTCCTCCTGCTCCGCTCATTCCTATCCGTGTATTAGAGGAACCCTTTGAGAAAATACTAATAGATTGTGTTGGTCCACTTCCTTCCACTCGCAAAGGGAATAAATACATCCTTACTATCATGTGCACATCAACCAGATTTCCTATAGTTATACCTCTCAGGAACATTTCTGCTAAGAATATAGCTACTAACTTGATACACACCTTCTCAAATTTTGGTATTCCCAAGGTTTTGCAATCTTACCAAGGAACTAATTTCACTTCGGATCTTTTTAGAGAGGTACAAAAAGAATTAAGTGTGCTTACGGTAAACTCTTCTGTATACCACCCTGAGTCTCAAGGAGCTTTAGAGAGATTCTACCAAACCCTTAAATCCATGCTGAAACGTTACTGTTTAGAAAGTTCAAACGATTGGGATGAAGGTCTTGACTTTTTATTATTTGCAGTTAGAGAATGTAAGCAAGAATCTTTGGGATTTTTTCCTTTTGAGTTGCTGTTTGGTAGAGAGATCAGGGGTCCCTTAAAAATCGTAAAAGATCATTTGCTAGCCAGTGACTTTGATTCAGAATCCTCAAACGTTAATGTGCAGACATATATGAACAACTTGAAAGCAAGGTTATCTAAAGTAAGGAAATTAGCTAAAGAATACTTAAAGGAGAGTCAAGCATCTATGAAAGCTCACTTTGATAAATCCGCTAAAATCAGACAGTTTCAGCCAGGAGATGAGGTGTTAGTTTTAATGCCTATACCAGGATCTCCTTTTGCACCTAAGTATCAAGGTCCTTATACCGTAATTGATAATTTAAAGTCAAATAACTATTTAATCTCTACTCCAGATAAAAGGAAAAAGACCCAGAAATATCACATAAATTTATTAAAAGAATATTTAAAGAGAACATCGGATGAGGCTGGTTCAAAAATTAATCTATGTGTAACAAATTCTGACAAATCGATTGAAGCGTCGGATGAATATATACCGAACCCTATTACGACCAACAGTAATATTATAGAAGACCTGGAAGGGTCTCTAACACATTTATCAGAGTCTCAGCTTAGGGACTTGGCCAACCTATTCAAACAATTTCCTAATGTGTTGAGTGATGCCGTAGGGAAATGTAATTTGATAGAACATAACATCCGTCTAAAATTTGGTTCTCTCCCTGTCAAACAGCCACCGTATCGTCTGAGTCCAGAAAGGAGGAAAGTCATGCGAGATGAAGTAAACTTTCTGCTCGAACATGGCCTAGCAGAACACAGCTGTAGTCCATGGGCTTCGCCTTGTCTATTCATCCTAAAACCTGGAGGACGTTTCAGACTTTGCACAGACCAGCGGCGGATTTAGGTGGGGGGGCCGAGTAGGCCATGGCCTAGGGCCCCGCGCCTGTGAGGCCCCGCAAAATTTAATTCATAATTCGGCGTGGGCACTTTATAATCAATGGAAAA
This sequence comes from Palaemon carinicauda, assembly GCF_036898095.1. Taxonomy (NCBI): domain Eukaryota; kingdom Metazoa; phylum Arthropoda; class Malacostraca; order Decapoda; family Palaemonidae; genus Palaemon; species Palaemon carinicauda. The sequence goes on from NC_090734.1 coordinate 87,872,414, forward strand.
AAATTTCTCCACGCTTGTGTCAATGAATTTCTGCGAAATAACATTTACACAGGCAATTACAACATTTGCAATTTGGCAATTAGGCATTTGCAATTTGGCAATTCGCAGAATTTGAGCTGTGCAATCAATGTGGCGTTTAGTATGCATGAAAGTGAGTTATATTCACTTCATCGGTTCAATGACTTTGAATTTCATACAGTTTGCTTGCAAGCAACATTTCGAATTTTCAAGTTAATGCTATAATGCAAGCTCGGTTTTCTGTCAATCTATCATATAAATTGTGTAAATAATATTCATTGTGTGTGGACATGTTTAGGGTGACTGCTTTCTTGCCAATCATTGACAAGCTCTATACTGCCCTAACACAACGCCTTGCAGCTTACAGCGACCTTCGAGAGAAATTTGGGTTCTTATCAGAAATCTCAAACAAAACAAACACTGAACTTAAAGCAGCTGCTGAAAAGCTTGTGTCTTCATATCCTAATGACTTGGAGGCGGGATTGGAGTCGGAGCTTTTGCAGTTTGCACACCTCATGAAATCCATTCCAAGAGGTTCATCTGAGAGTGCTCCTTCATTAGATGGTGTAAAAGCTGCACAAAGACAAAGTCCGGAACTAGAAATGCATAAGATAATTCACAGACATGACATGGTTGAAACATTTGCTAATGTTGAAATTGTATTACGACTCTATCTCTGCATGTTTGTCACAAACTGCACTGGGGAGCGATCATTCTCCAAGCTGAAACTACTAAAGAATTATCTAAGAAACACCGTGGGGCAGAACCGCTTATCTTCACTCTCCCTGTTGAGCATTGAGCATGAAAAATTAAGGGTGCTTGATTTTACTGATGTCATCAAACAGTTTGCAAGTAAGAAGGCTCGAAAAAAATCATTTTTTTATTGAGAAATAGTTGAGTGTACCGTGCAAATTGCATGCAATAAACAAAACCTACTCATTTTGCTATTTTGCCATTCACTTCAGTCAAACGGTATTCTCTTTTGTTTATGGTGTATTATTGAAGTTATTATTTTTCAATGGTGCATCATAATAGTTGGGGATCTCCTTAGTTAATGGTGTATTATTATAGTAATTTTTTTTTATGCTTCACAAAAGCAAATGTGTAATGTTCAACTGCGAAATGGTCACTTGGATAATTATCAATAAATTGAATATTGTTTAAAAAGAAAATTTATTTCAACGCTTATCTCTTTAATTAATGGTATATTATTATAGTTATTTTTTATTGTTGATCTTCAAAATATCATATGGGTAATGTTCAACTGTGAAATGGTAATTTGGTTAAATTTCCATAAATTTAATATTGTTTAAAAAGCTAATTTATTTTAACGCTTCACTCGTACACTGATTTGAGGGCCCGGTAAGGTCACCAGGCCTAGGGCCCCGCACAACCTAAATCCGCCTCTGGCACAGACTACAGGTAACTTAATGATTTAACTATCCCTGACTCTTACCCATTGCCTCTTATTGATACTATAATAGATTATGTTGGCCAAGCTAAGTTTGTATCTAAAATAGATTTACAAAAAGGTTACTATCAAATTCCCCTCACTGAAAACTCTATGGAAATATCAGCTTTTATAACCCCTGATGGTCTATTTCAATATACCCGTATGCCTTTTGGTCTTAATTCTGCCCCAGCAACCTTTCAAAGGCTTATGAACTTCATTACTAGAGATTTAGTAGGGACTTATGTGTACTTAGACGATATTTTGATAATTTCAGACACTTGGAACAATCACCTGCAACGTTTATCAAATCTACTGCAACGCCTGGATGAAAGTGGTCTCACCATAAAGTTGCTCAAATCTTCCTTCGGCCAGGGTACGGTGACTTACCTCGGACATGTGGTGGGTCAAGGTCAAACTCGGCCTAAGGAAGCGAATATAGAAGCCATTCTCAATTTCCCTCGTCCAACGACTAGAAGGGAAATACAGCGCTTCCTGGGTATGTGTG
>NC_090734.1:87879389-87884389 GCF_036898095.1 Palaemon carinicauda
GAAGATATCATCTAGGTTAATGTGGGTAAGGGTTAGGTTGGGTAGGGAATGTTGGGCGTTTGTCAGTGCGTATGGGCCAGGTAGTGAGAAAAGTGAAGAAGAGCGGAATGAGTTCTGGAATGAATTAACTAGGTGTGTAGAAGGGACTGGGTAGAAGGAATTATGTAGTTGTATTGGGTGACTTAAATGCTAGAGTGGGCGCTGGAGAGGTAGAAGGTGTCATTGGGAAGTATGGTGTACCAGGTGAAAATGAGAGTGGTGAGAGACTGGTAGATATGTGTGTTGAACAAGAGATGGTAATAAGTGCTAGCTTCTTTAAAAAGAAAGATAAGAATAAGGTATACATGGGTAAGAGTGGCAAATGGAAGAGTAGTAGAAAGGGCATTAATGGATTATGTGTTGATAACTAAAAGAATGTTTGGAAGATTGAAAGACGTACACGTGTTTAGGGGTATGGCAAACGGTATGTCTGAATCATTTTTTTGGTGAAAGGAAAATTAGTTGTAGCAAAAGAGTGGGGGAATAGAGTAGGTGGATGTAAAAGGGAGGTAGTGAAGGTTGAAGAGTTGATAAAACCGGGGGTAAAAAAGTGAATATCAGGAAAGGTTGAAAATGGCATATGACGAGGTGAGAGTAAGAGAAACTGGTAATTTAGAGGACGAATGGAAGTTAGTAAAAGAAAATTTTGTTGGGATTGCAAGGGATGTATGTGGCAAGAAGGTTGTTGGAGGGCAGCATGAGGAAGGGCAGTGAATGGTGGAATGAAGGAGTGAAGGTAAAAGTGGAAGAGAAAAAGAGGGCTTTTGAAGAATGGCTGCAGAATAATAGTATAGAGATGTTTGAAAAATATAGAGAGAAAAATGTCGAAGTAAAGCGCAAGGTACGTGAGGCAAAGAGGGCAGCTGACCTGAGGTGGGGTCAGGGATTGAGTCAGTCATATGAAGAGAATAAGAAGAAGTTTTGGAAAGAAGTGCAGAGAGTAAGGAAGGCTGGCGGAAGAATTGAAGAGACAGTGAAAGAAGGAAATGGAAGGTTGTTAAAAGCAGAGGAGGCAAGGAAAAGGTGGGCGGAATATTTTGAAAGTTTGCTGAATGTTGAGGATAATAGGGAGGCAGATATAATTGCTGTTCCAGGTGTTGAGGTGCCAGTGATGGGAGATGAGAATGAGAGAGAGATTACAATAGAGGAAGTGAGGAGAGCACCAGATGAAACGAGAGTAGGAAAAGCATCTGGTATGGATGGTGTGAAAGCTGAGATGTTGAAGCAAGTGGGTGTGACTGTACTTGAATGGTTGGTGAGATTGTTTAATGTGTGTTTTGTGTTGTCAATGGTACCAGTAGATTGGGTTTGTGCATGTATTGTACCACTATATAAGGGTAAGGGAGATGTGCATGAGTGTTGTAATTCAAGAGGTATTAGTTTGTTGAGTGTAGTTGGGAAAGTGTATGGTAGAGTATTGATTAAGAGGATTAAGGATAAAACAGAGAATGCAATCTTGGAAGTACAGGGTGGTTTTAGAAGAGGTAGGGGTTGTATGAATCAGATTTTTACAGTTAGGCATATATGCGAGAAATATTTAGCAAAAGGTAAGGAGGTGTATGATGTGTTTATGGATCTGGAGAAAGCATATGATAGAGTTGATAGGGAAGCAATGTGGAATGTGATGAGGTTATATGGAGTTGGTGGAAGGTTGTTGCACGCAGTGAAAAGTTTCTACAAAGGTAGTAAAGCATGTGTTAGAATAGGAAATGAAGTGAGTGATTGGTTTCGGTGAGAGTGGGGCTGAGACAGGGATGTGTGATGTCGCCGTGGTTGTTTAACTTGTATGTTGATGGAGTGGTGAGAGAGGTGAATGCTCGAGTGCTTGGACGAGGATTAAAACTGGTAGGCGAGAATGACCATGAATGGGAGGTAAATCAGTTGTTGTTTGCGGATGATACTGTACTGGTAGCAGACACAGAAGAGAAGCTTGACCGACTAGTGACAGAATTTGGAAGGGTGTGTGAGAGAAGGAAGTTGAGAGTTAATGTGGGTAAGAGTAAGGTTATGAGATGTACGAGAAGGGAAGGTGGTGCAAGGTTGAATGTCATGTTGAATGGAGAGTTACTTGAGGAGGTGGATCAGTTTAAGTACTTGGGGTCTGTTGTTGCAGCAAATGGTGAAGTGGAAGCAGATGTACGTCAGAGAGTGAATGAAGGTTGCAAAGTGTTGGGGGCAGTTAAGGGAGTAGTAAAAAATAGAGGGGTTGGGCGATGAATGTAAAGAGAGTTTTATATGAGAAAGTGATTGTACCAACTGAGATGTATGGATCGAAGTTGTGGGGGAATGAAAGTGACGGAGAGACAGAAATTGAACTTGTTTGAGATGAAGTGTCTAAGGAGTATGGCTGGTGCATCTCGAGTAAATAGGGTTAGGAACGAAGTGGTGAGGGAGAGAACGGGTGTAAGAAATGAGTTACTGGCTAGAGTGGATATGAATGTGTTGAGGTGGTTTGGCCATGTTGAGAGAATGGAAAATGGTTGTCTGCTAAAGAAGGTGATGAATGCAAGAGTTGATGGGAGAAGTACAAGAGGAAGGCCAGGTTTGGGTGGATGGATGGTGTGAAGAAAGCTCTGGGTGATAGGAGGATAGATGTGAGAGAGGCGAGAGAGCGTGTTTAGAAATAGGAATAGATGGAGAGCAATTGTGACGCATTTCCAGTAGGCCCTGTTGCTTCCTCCGGTGCCTTAGATGACCGCGGAGGTAGCAGCAGTAGGGGACTCAGCATTATGAAGCTTCATCTGTGATGGAAATGTGGGAGGTTGGGCTGTGGCACCCTAGCAGTACCAGCTGATCTCGGTTGAGTCCCTGGTTAGGCTGAAGGAACGTAGAGAGTAGAGGTCCCCTTTTTGTTTTGTTTCGTTGTTCGTGTCAGCTAACCCCCAAAATTGGGGGAAGTGCCTGGGTATATATATATATATATATATATGTGTGTGTGTGTGTGTGTGTGTGTGTTGTGTGTGTGTTTGAATGAATTCAAATCCCTATTGAAATGAATGATAAGTTTTAACTCCTAAGTAGGGGAAATTGAGTCATCAAAAGCATTATTTATTATATTATCACACTTCATATACATTTAAAACAGTAATCTTTTAAAGGAATTGAGCAACTAAAGTCTAGACAGGATACACTAAATGAAGTATTGGACAAATACCAAATATTCTAATGTGCACTTTATGCTAGATAGTTAAATACGTAAATAGAATGGCAAAAATTTGAAAGACGATAAGTTACAGAAACACGTAAGCGTTTTTGACCTGAGGCTACCCCCCTACGGCAATTATTCTCTCCTGACCATTCTCCCTCGAGGGTCCCACGACCGACTGTGTTTGAGGTGAGATTCTTGTGGAAATTGTTGTTATAAGAGAAACAGAGAGAGAAGAAAAGAAACCCTTTTCATGGAGCCAAACTATCGGTGAGACATTTATTTGTTGCCTTACCTCCAAATTTTCGCTGTGGAGGAGATTAAGTCCTCAGTTGCAGTGAATCTCTCTCTCTCTCTCTCTCTCTCTCTCTCTCTCTCTCTCTCTCTGTCTTTTATAGTAATACACAGTAAATCTTCTACATAAGAACATTCGACTTATGGACTTTCAGAGATAAGATTCTGTGTGCAATAAGAAACTCTATGTTTAAACTTCTTCTAAAATCCTTTTATTATATAGAAATAGATTGATGAATTCACAAACGTTAGGAAACTCATGAGACTGAAAACAATGAATGTTATGGAGTTAAATGCTTGATTATTAAGTTAGTTGGTCTTAGAACTTATTTGACAGGAAAACAACCTACTCTTGGAACGCAGCTCGACCACTGTAGAACACTTACTGTATTCAAACGATGAAGTTAAGCTCTTAAATACCAGAGAAGTTACCACAGATTAAATAAAACCACAGTTCCTTTTTTAAATGCACCTGTTAAGAACGTAAACTCAGGAATGGTTTAACAATTTGTTTACAATCTCACCAGTGCAGTTTTTAGTGACAACTTCCGCTGATAGGTAACCTGAACTAAATTCTTAAAATGAAGACCAAAATTAGAAATGGCCTATGTAATATATGCGGACATCATTGGACTAAGGTAATCCATTATTTTTCTTTCATTCTTTCTCTTTATGAATGTAAAGTTTTTCGAACAAATTATTATGAGGCCTATACGTAGTGACCTATTTATGAGTAGTCTTCCTGTGCGGACAATAATTAGGTCTATTCCCTTATTTCTTAAAAAACCCACTAAGGGTTATCGTGGGTCAGAGCGTTGAATTTGGTAATAAAAGTATAGATCTATCAATCAGGCAGGTTGTGTATGCAGAATTAAGTGGCTTTCATAAGCCTAATAATCCAACAGCTTTTTAGACCTATGAGTGTGAAATTCTTTATTAGGTGCGGATTACATTTTAGGGTGATGATATTAAATGCTGAAAGGAAGTCAAAATATATTTAAAAAGATGTAAACGAAATGAAAAAAAAAAATAAATAATCCCCAGTAATATTATGTAATAAAAGAACGTTATGGTAATCAAATAAACGTTGAGAAAGTTTTTTTTTTTTTTTGTCTTTTCATATTCATTCACCCTCGTTACTTTCGTTATTTGTATTCCAACAAGATTATATTCTGTATGGCAAGGTCTTTAGATATCAAGATATAGCTGTTTTAATAAGAGAGAGAGAGAGAGAGAGAGAGAGAGAGAGAGAGAGAGAGAGAGAGAGAGCACCATGGAAGTGAAAAATTCCTTGGTCACATTAGGTCATTGCCTGGTCACTCGAGGCTTCCTAAACGAAATGAAATTAGACTTGCAAATGCAAATGCCGCCTGGATTGACATTGCAATGTTGCTCTTGAGATTGTTAGGAAATTTTTGGGTTATTTGTTGGCCGTCTCGCTTTAATACAAGGTATTTTCATTTATAATAGTGCCTAAAGCTGAAGCAAACTCATTCATGATTACATACATGCAAATAAACAC
>NC_090734.1:87896889-87901889 GCF_036898095.1 Palaemon carinicauda
AGGGAGAGCCAAAGGACCTGCTTCTTGAAGGGGACCCCACGGTCCCCTTCAAGAAGCAGCTTTCTGCAATGCAAAGAAGGCCCTATCAACCGCTGCGGCTCTCACTTTTCCTATCCCACACGCCCCTCTCCTTCTCTCCACCGATGCCAGTGACGTCGCTATTGGTGCAGTACTCGAGCAGGTGGTCAAAGGCTCGCCCCGCCCATTGGCCTTCTTCAGCAAAAAACTGTCCAAGGCAGAATCGGGTTATTCTACCTTCGATCGAGAATTGCTGGCGGTGCACTTGGCTGTCCGTCACTTTCGCCATTTCTCAGAAGGTACGCCCTTCGTCATTCGCACAGACCACATGCCTCTGGTGCACGCCTTCACTCGACAGTCTGACGCCTGGTCCGCCCGTCAACGCCGACATCTCTCCGCCGTGGCTGAATACAATTGCACCCTCCAATACGTCCCTGGGAAAATGAATCCCGTTGCCGATGCCCTATCAAGAAACACGTTGGCTGCCGTTCAACTGGGATTGGATTACAACGCCTTGGCTGAAGCCCAACGACAGGATCCAGAGTATCAAGCTTGTAGGACATCCTGCACGTCCCTCCGTTGAGAGGATTTTCCCCTCGAAGACTCCAACACCACCCTCCTCTGTGATGTCAGTACTGGTAGACTGCGACCTTGGATTCCTGCTCCCATGCGCCGACAGGTGTTTGATCTCATCCACGGCCTTTCACATCCCTCGTGCCGTTCTACTGCACAGCTGCTGAAGGCAAAGTTCATTTGGCACGACATTTCTAAGGATGCTAAGGATTGAGGCTGTGCCTGTACTTCTTGCCAAACTTCCAAAGTACATCGACACACGGATTCTGGAGTGGGCCCCTTTCCTCAACCTCAGTGTCGTTTCGCACACATTCACGTCGACGTTGTAGGCCCCCTACCCACATCACAAGGACATCGTTACCTGTTTACCGTCATCGACCGCTCCACTCGTTGGCCTGAAGCCATTCCCCTGGAAACTCCAACGTCCGCCTCATGTACATCTGCTTTACTCTCTGGATGGATTTCAAGATTCGGTATCCCTGAGCATATTACTTTTGACAGGGGAACCACTTTCACCTCTCAATTATGCACGTCATTAGCAAATCTCCTGGGCATCACCCTACATCAGACAACGGCCTACAACCCCGCTGCCAATGGAATGGTTGAACGTTTTCATCGCACCCTCGAAGCAGCTTTGATGTCCCGCTGCAAGGATTGCAACTGGTTTAGTCAGCTTCCCTGGTTCCTCCTTGGACTAAGGACCACTCCTAAAGACGCCCTTGACGTCTCGGCAGCCGAAATGGTGTATGGCCACCCGTTGGTCGTCCCTGCCGAATTTTTTCCTTCTACAACCTCCTCCAACGATCTCCAGCGCATACGTCAGGTCGTGGGAAAATTTACTCCGTGCCGCCAGACTTACAAGCCCCCAGCGAAGTATCACATAACAACGGACTTGCACTCTGCAACGCATGTCTTCCTGCGCAACGACACCAGCAAGCCACCACTAACGTCCCCTTACACGGGCCCTTCCCTTGTGATCCGATGCAGTCCGAAAGCATTCCTCCTAAACATTCGGGGCAAAGAAGACTGGGTCTCCATTGATCGTCTAAAACCTGCTTATCTTCTGCCAGATGACCCACCTACAGTTCGCCTGTCTAGATCAGGACACCCTATTTAACAAGTACAGTATGTCATTTTTAGGGGGGGAGCCATGTACCAACTGTGTTTCACACAATTGTACATAATTCCTTTTGTATATATTATGCTTGTATCTTCGCTCTTCCCTCGCACTAAAATGAACATGAAAATTCATGTCTGGTTTTACCTCTGTGATATTGTCTGTTATGTGAACTTGTTATGTCCTGTTGCCTTGAGGTTTTGTATATAAGGAGAGTGTTCCACAATAATATAACTCAGTCGTTTTCAATCTGCCTTTGAGTTCACACCCTTACTCGGCGCCGTCACAGAACAATTATTCAAACGCAAAGTCATAGAGACAGTAACTCGAATAAATGGAATTTATTCTTTACATAATTAAGTAACATTCCCGCTTTGAAAATACTTTAGCCCAAGAATGTCACATAAAAGAAACTTTTCTTAGGTACGGGTATTTGACCTTTTTTTCATATTAGAATTCACCCTGCTAAGAGAGGTTTTTTTTCAGGTCAATGTGTGTGTTTTTGCTTCCTTACTTCCATTCGATTAAAAGAGAATCAAGACTGAATTAGTGTAATACTCAAGACATTTCAAATAAATATTGTCAACGGGATGTCATATAAATGTGTACTGAAATATGGAAAGACTTGTAACTCCTCAGATACTATCAGCCTAGGAAAGAGGGAGTCGGTAGAGTCAAAGTCTAAAATATGGTCAGGACTTGATAGGTATGGTGATATTTACAGCACCACTTCATGGCAACATAGGCCTGCAAATTATTATATGCACCAAGAATGATACATATCAATATCATCTTCGGACAAGGTTGAAAAATCTCGACGACGCAAACGGAATGAAAGTGACATTGTTCCAAGTACAAGTCAAACATCAAGTTCTGAAATGCCAGCTCTGTGTGATGATGAGACAGAGGGACTATTGCCTGCTAAGCACCTGCGTTCTTCTGTGAGTGGATCACTCACCAAGAAAACAAAATGTGTATGGTGTCTGAAGAGTGAGGGCACGAAGCATCCAAATAGAGAAGAGGGCAAGATGTTCAGAATCAACACACACTCGGCATGGCTCTCCTTCAAACGCCACACAGTTTTAATAGGAGATAAAGAGTTGCGGAATCGTCTCTCACGATTTGTCGAGTCCACATCAGCGCTGTCAAACCCTTTTGGAACAGGCAATATGCATCACCATAACTGCTGGAGAAAGTATGTAGGCCACCTGAAGTTTGAACAAAGTGAAGGAATGCATCTTCAGAATGTGTCTATGTCAGAGGCGGACAATTTGTTCTTTATTCTCTTTTAGCAGACTACAAACGAATTATCAGTGACTATGGTTATACGGTGGGTGAAGTTAAATCATCCTATATCAAACGTCTGCTTCTAAATGTGTATCAGGACAAAATTGGTGTCCAAGAAGGAAATGGAAAGAACAACAATCCATTGGGGGTATGACACTGCAAGAGGGGGTGATTATATTGAGGCTGCTATGTTGTCCCTTGGCATAAACTGATGAGCAGATCATTCAACACCAAAGCATCACACCTGTCAAAGAAGATTAAAGACACAACTACTGTTCCATGGCCACCTGGCATTGACCATTTCAAAGAAGCTGGAGAGATAAATGAGCAACTACTTAAGTTGTTAACTTTGTTCAAACAACCTACATGAAAAACTGTTGATCTTAGACCTGCCACACTCATTCTAGCCTCCATAATCACCTATTACGTCACTGGACTTTGCACCTTAACTGCAGTTAACCTTGGCCTCACTGTTCATGGTATGACAAGGAGTAAATACCTGGTGGACACACTTCACAACAGTGGTGTCTTTATCAGCTACTCAGATGCACTTCTCCTCTATGACCACTTGGTACTTAAGGATGTTGAAGTGTCAGGCACCTGCCCACCAGAGAATGCAGATAGCAAGTCAGCTAAGAGACATTCTTAAACATGAGGAACTGTCAGAAAATGTGAAAGAAAAGCTGGACATTCTGCGTAACAGACTCACTGAAACACAAGAGGCACTACATGAAGCTCACTCTGAGACATGAAGACTTTGATCAACAGAGTGTTTGACCTTCCTTTCAGCATTAGGGATGATGAGCACGATCGAAGGGCAGCAAAACATGCACATATTCCAAACATTTTCCAAAGCCCACAGACACATTCCCAGAAGCTGCTAAATTTAATCAACTGATGGTCAGATCAGGGAACAAGATCGGACTGCAAAAGCTCCTCACGGAACAGCTGAAAGCACAAGATTCTATGATGTGTTGTAAAATAATCTACTGTGAAGGAGAAAGAGCAACCAATGTGAGCACTGGTATGGCAAACTTAGACTTTGTTTTCAGACATCCAGAGGTTGACAAAATGATGTTCTCTGCCTATGCCAAGCTCAGGACGGGAATCTTTAATGGAGCAGTTGTCCTTGACAGTCAAGATACAGATGTGTACATTCAAGCAGCATATCTTTCACAGCGATTCCCTGGTGATCTACTTATCAAACGCAAGCATGTCTTTAACAACTGCCAGGACATGCTACCAGAAGAAGTCTCACAGATCATCATACCTCTCCATATGATCACTGGCAGGATCATACGTCAGAGTTCTATGACCATGCAAATAGGAAGGTGAGGGAGATGGTGATCTCTGATCCCGAGGCGAGAAAGCTCCTGGGAAGAATTGATGAAAGCATCAACTTGGAGGATAGTATCAGAGCTGATATGAGGATCTCTGTACTGTCCTGCATCTATGGTGAAAGTGCAGATGTTACTTGCGGGCAAGCAAGGGCTTCCAAGTGGCAAAAATTAAAGAAGAAGAGTACGATCCACCTCCCACCTGATGACGACTACTTGAATCCTCATGTTGAAAGGACAAACTTTATCACATATTGCCAAGTACACTACAACTTGTTTGACCATCCATCCCCTATTGGTCATAGCTGGGAACTTGTGAATGGGAAATGCCAACCAGTGTGCTACACACAACCCACCTTGCCCCAACAGCTCATTCCTTCCAACTCCTCGGAAGAAAGTGAATCTTGTAATGAGATGAGTGAGTCTAGGAATTCAACAGATACAGAAGTATAAAAGTCCTATGATTGACGTAGAACAGTTGATTCAGTGATGTACATTTGCTAATCAATATCAATTTATTGTTTGACATTTCCTTGTGTTTCAACGTGTCGCAACCATTAACCCTGGTTTTGTTGTAAATGGATTTTTGTGTCTTTACTTTTACTTCTATTATTAATAAAATGATTCACCACAAAAAAAAAAAAAATTACAACCTACTATAAAATGTC
>NC_090734.1:87906889-87919389 GCF_036898095.1 Palaemon carinicauda
AGAATGCAAGATTCAGCTTTGAAGTTAACGTGCTTAAAAAAATATTCAATTATATGCAATGACACAGACCAGTAATCATATTTTCAATTTTGTGATTATGCATATATGTAGTGTCATTGAGAGAGAGAGAGAGAGAGAGAGAGAGAGAGAGAGAGAGAGAGAGAGAGAGAGAGAGAGAGAGAGAGAGAGAGAGAGAGAGAGAGAGAGCATGCATTGCAATTTAAGCAACAATGGTAATAACCTTGGCAATAGAAAATACAATTTCAATGTAAGAGAAGATATGAAGTCGGTTCCATCCAACAATTCTTTCTCAGGAGAAATTCCCGAAACAGTTACAGGATATTTAGGAATATTAGTTCCTGCGCAGAAAGAGGTCCAATTCCTGACAACATTCCAGAGAAAATGAATACATTTTGTAGAGCTTTACAAATTTCTACTTTTTGAATGGAATTCTTATTAGTCTGACGTTATAAATAATTTTTTTTCTGAGTAACTCATAATTATTAATATGCTGATTTAATCATAAGAGAAGATGATTGGTAAAAAGTTAACTGTCGTTGAGTGATGATATCTGACTGTGATATGGTTAGCTTTATATTGTAAAGTAACAATCACAAATCCCAGTCATGCGACACTCGAAAAATCCGATACAGTTGAAACAAATCAGTAAATTGTTCTTCAATAAGGATATGGCGTCCAAAGCCCGATTCGTTGCCGAGAAATTTAGAGATTAAGTATGCACAGAACTAAAACGAGATCCCAAGGTGAAAATGCAATTTGGCATCATATTTCATGTGATGATCCTTCCAGTTGGTAAACCTTAGTTTACGGTAAATAAAACCAAAATGTCATTACGGGAATTGGTTGTTGTTGTTGTTTTTGTTGTTGTTGTTGTTGTTGTTGCGTAGAAGATCAGTTGTCTTATACGTCTTAATGATTACAATAGGAATCCGAGAAGACCCATATATAAAAAATATCCGTTTGACAAAATGGTTCGGTACGTAAATGCTTTCATAATTCCAGTTGGTTATTGAGTTAAAGTGATAGTAACCTATTGATTTGCGCTACTACTACTACTACTACTACTACTACTACTACTACTACTACTACTTTTTTGCTTGGTATTTTAATTATTATTGTTATTAAGCAGAGAAACCTTTCACACAGTTAATTAATGGCGTTGCAAAATCAAAGTAGATGTGTAATCTGGTGTTTATTATTTACACATTTCTCTGCCCAGACGATGACTGTGCCAAAGAAAAATATGATTAGAAGATATTATACAATAATTATATTTTGTCGAGACTGTATTCAAAGCATTAGTTGTAAAAATATATTTCGATAAAATATATCCCCCTACCAAAAGAGCCAATATGAAAGAAGATCAAAATATCTTACCAAAATGGGCAATACTTTCTATGAATAACTTTCACAATAAAAATTTTAAGAAGTTTCCTTTGTGTTTTTGCTGGAAAGTATTATAGTTTACTTTCTATTACTACTTGAGTATCCTTGCCATTCTTAAAAGTGAGTTCTTGGAAAATTACGATAGATAACACAGTTATTCCTCGTCATACTTGAAAATATATTTTATATTTCGATAATCCTCAGCTTCCTACAACCATGAAAAACTGTGCTTAAGTCAATATTTTGTAATTAATTTAACTACACTAAGTTATACTATTGAATATACTCTTCATACTCTTTTATGTAAACACATAAAAAATTCCGGTCCTCAAACATTGTACTTTCGTTTAGCTGGCGGGTTAAAGGGTAGAGATTTAATAAGATGCCTTAAGGTCCTGTCCTAAAATGAGACTCCTAAAGTGTATTTACGTACCACCGTCCCGAAGCCTACGTGGAAATCTCTCTCTCTCTCTCTCTCTCTCTCTCTCTCTCTCTCTCTCTCTCTCTCTCTCTCTCTTAGACTTCATAATTTTAATATTTTATCATCACCACTTTGAATTTAGAATTTATGTATTTTATTAGTATTATATATATATATATATATATATATATATATATATATATATATATATATATATATATATATATATATATATATATATATATATATATATATATATATATATATATATATATATATATATATATATATATATATATATATATATATATAGCTATTATATCTACGAACCTCTCCTAATGTTCATGTTGCCTTTTTCCTTGAAGGTCGCTTTATCGAAATGTATCAACAAAATTTATGAAAATTCTCCATTTTCACATCTTCCAAATGACATATGCCACAATAAATGTAATGAAAAACGCTAACGGCTATTGGCAAGAAAAGATGGGCCTTTATTATATTTAGATTACAGTTGTTCTGTCGCCATCACTACAAATCAACGTATTCATTTTCCAAATTGTGATAAGTTAAATTGCATTCTATGTTGTCTTTCTCTGAATTTATCAGTAATTTTTGCAACTAGGCTAGTTGTACATTGTTGGCATGATAATGATTATGACAAGCCAGCACTGTTCTGCAAATCTAATTCTGCACACACATAACCAACAGGGGTTTTGTAGCGTTTATATGTTGGTGTGGGGGGTTGGGGCTAAAGTTTGAGAAGTCACTGACGACGAGGGTTGTGGGGGAGGCCTCCCCCAAAAGCTTTTTTTTTTTTTTTTTTTTTACGAAAAAGCAACCTTAAGTGCAATTTCCAGGAAACTGACCGCTAGTTGTGGTAACAACATAAATCATATTTTTAAACAACTTTTATGTGATCTATTACAATTTGTACACAAATGACTCTATCATAGAATACCAGTAGGCCTACTTGATAAATTTAATCAAAAACATACTAATGATATTGATCGTTATGGTTATAAGTTTGCTAAGCCTACTTTGTTCTTGCTTATGATTTATTAAGTCTTCCATTTGTTTTTCAGTTCCAATTTACTATTTGAAATCTCAGCGATTTTTTTTTTTTTTTTTATTTTCATAGTAGGGATTATGATGATTATGTCACGCAAGCAGTGCTCTAAAAGTCCAATACTGTACACTCTTGACCAACACCTTTGATAGTGATGTGCTTCAAAGCTCTTAATTCACTGTATTTAACTTCATCTGTATAACAGACGCCAGTTTGTCTTCGCTTGTAAATGTTAATCCTGATATTACCTAGCCGGTTGCTAACTTAGTATGACTTTCTTGGTCCGGTGTAGGGTAATATTGTTACATTCATTACGGGTTTTAAATGTTCACCGCGTATTAAAGAGTTGAGGTCCTCTCACAGAGTCTCAACTTATTTAATTACTTTAGATTCTTTTGTTGTTAAACTCTCGCAAGCCTCCATTACTTTAGACAACTCAATTGCGCGGCAGAAGACCAAATTAGTAAGATCTTAATATATGTTTTTTCTTTTTATTTCAATTATTATTAACTTCTCTCATCGTTTATTTATTTTCCTATTTCGTTTCCTCACTGGGATATTTTTCCCTGTTTGAGCCCATGGGCTTATAGCATCATGTTTTTTCCTACTAGTAATAATAATAATAATAATAATAATAATAATAATAATAATAATAATAATAATAATAATAATAATAATAATAATAATAATAATAATAATAATAATAATATCCCTCAACTTGCTAAAGTAAATGCTCCTAAAGAACCTGGTTTTCCATTGGTGGATAGCGTTTCATATAGTTTTATTTTCTAATCTTTTTTTTTGTTGTTTCATGTTTCACCTAAAGCTGATTGGATTCATCCTTTTTCGGATGGCACTAGGCTTTATTCGCATACAAGCTCGATCTCTTGCTCATCACGAGTTTGGATTAACTGGATGAGGGTAAACACTAATATCATTTTACAAATTGAGTGTTTTTAGGAAGAAAACTTCAAGTAATGGTAAGATCATTTCTATTCAGGGAAACAAATATCGAAAAGAATGAGACGTTTTATATCAATATATGGGTAAAAGGACAACTAGTAATAAAAAAAGAGATGCATTTCACTAAAATATAGAATAAGTACACAAGAAATGGGATTTCAAAGGTTTCACCTTAACCCTTAAATTTCAGAAACTGTACATGAGTAAATGAGCAGCAGCTCCTGTACAGGTTTTAAATAACATAAATGAAGTAGTTAGAACCCTTAGTTTAAACTCATCCTTCTTTATACGATGATAGGGATGAATAAAAGACTGAGTAAATTCCTTTTAAATCTAACATTCCTTTCTTGTTAAAAACGTTATTATAACATGGTCATGGTAACTTCAGATTTTCTGAAGCTGCCTATTCAGACACAGCTTATTACCAGACTGTGCACATTGCTCTATTTTTTCATCTTTGTAAAGGGTAAAGTTGTTAATTTGTTATGTCAATCAAATAGAAAGGGCTAGCAGTTCTTGCTAGTTATCCCTTAAACCTTTAATACCTCAAAATACGGTGTGACTTGTACTAGACTTCTCGGATACTTAATCTTGGTCTTTTGTCATTTTCATCCTTTGAGTCCTTCGTTACTGCTAATAAATGGAAATCTACCCTGAAACACTGACGCGGAGTGCATATCACCCCACGAAAAAAATAAACATTGGCAACTCTGCCTGGTAGCCACGAGTAGATCAGCATTCCTTGCTGGGTTAGTCTCAAGGTTGCCCTAGGAGGGGGTGCACGTGTGTGTCTGGTGGTGTTCTTGTTGTTGTTGTTATTCTTGTTTTCGGTGCAGCACACCCCACATTAGTGTTCCAGTATTATATGTCATGGGGTGACCCACACCCCACATATGTGTTTTAAGGTGTACATGGGGTGTATAACACCCCACTTTATGACATACTGGGGTGTATACCACCCCAGGTTTGTGTTAGATGTGTTTTAAGGTGTACATGGGGTGTATAACACCCCACTTTATGACATACTGGGGTGTATACCACCCCAGGTTTGTGTTAGATGTGTTTTAACCCTGGATAGGTACGGTCCTCGGACACCCCTTTAAGGGTATACTCGGACGCGAACGACCCCGACGCCAAAAAAAATTCTTGAAAAATCAGTTTTTGCAGTAACCTCCTTTTTTCTTTTGCCAAAAAAAACTTCAATGAATGCTTAAAACAACTGTAAAGATAAATACTACTCATCTGCAGAAAAACTATTTATTATAAATATTTTAAAAAATTAAGTAGAAAAAAAAAGACCTGACATAAAAATTCATAAAAAAAAAGTTTATACATATATACACAAATCCTTTTAGGAATTGATTCTTGAATGTTTAGGACACATCTTGATGTATTTTGGATGAAGTCAGACCCATGGAGGTGAAGATCTGAAATGAGAAAAAAAGGGTAACTTTTTTTGGCCAAAAAAAATTGTCCAAATTTCATGAATTTTTTTGGGTACCCAAATGAAATAGGAAGTGGCTAATTTTTTTAGGGAATAAACATATGTTATCCTAAAATAGAAATATGTAAAAAAATCTTCATTATTTTGTAAATTACATTTATATCAGGGGCCATATCTAAAGGTAATTTTTTGAGTACTTGGAAATTTCGTAAAAAAATACATATATTTAATATATAATATGATATTTATGCAGGTAAAAATATACCAAAATATCACAAATTCTATAGGGAACAAGAATATATATAGATAGGGCAGCTTACGCTTCGGATATGTCCACAAAATGGCCGCCAACCACACTGACTCAGACTCCCTAATCTGCCACTTGAAATGTAGGAAGGGTATGTCAATTTCAAGGTGTTATTTACTAATCTAATTATTATTGGATATGCATAAAAATTGTATGGTGGGTTGCTGGATAATTGTCGATTATTTTACGATTATAAAATTAAAATTCTGACCCAAAAAATTTTTTTTTGAAGGGAAATAAAATCGAAAAAAAAAATGTAAAACAATATTTTAGCTAAAAAAATTTGATGATATTCAATCAAAAAAAAAGTAAACAAAATTTTCCGACAAATAAACATCTAGAGGAATCATTACTCTGTGAGAGTTCCTTAGTACGTAGTAATTTTGAAAGAATTGGGAAAAAACGAAAAAATGGCAATCACCGGAAAATCGAACACATACCTATATATACGCCATATCTGGCTAAAAAAAAGATAGGCATGGGTAGCCAGATCATCTAGAAACACTTTCCAACACTATAAAAATATAAGTTTTGCGACACTACTTGCCAATTCCTTACGGTAACATGACTAAGCAAAAAAATGCAAAACAAATAAAAAGGGGCACTCGTGGAAAAATGGCCATTCTAATATACGGCATTTCAGAAAAAAAAAAATTTCAGCCACGTGCTAGGCAAACCATCAAGGCATATTTTCCGACAAATAAACATATAAATGAAATATTACTCTGTGATAGTTCCTTAGTACGTAGTAATTTTGAAAGAAATGGGAAAAAACAAAAAATGGCAATCACAGGAAAATCGAACACATACTTATATATACGCCATATCTGGCTAAAAAAAAAATAGGCATGGGTAGCCAGATCATCTAGAAACACTTTCCAACACTATAAAAATATAAGTTTTGCGACACTACTTGCCAATTCCTTACGGTAACATGACTAAGCAAAAAAATGCAAAACAAATAAAAAGGGGCACTCGCGGAAAAATGCCCAACATTCTAATATACGGCATCTCAGATAAAAAAAAAAGACATGCACGTGTTAGCCCAACCATCAAGGCACACTTTCTAACATATAAACATGAAAAAAAAATCAATAATATACGGCAATTCCTTACTACGTAGTAAATTTTTACAAATATTGAAAAAAAAACAGAAATTGGCAACCGCAGTTAAATACCCAATATACCAATAACTACGTCGTATCTGACAAAAACAAAATCACGCATGGGTAGCCAGATCATCTAGACACACTTTCCAACATTAAAAAAGCAAAAGTTTTACGACACTATTTCGCAATATCTTACGGAAAAATGACTTGGCAAAAAAATTAAAAAAAAATTAAAAAGGGACACTCGCGGTAAAATGCCCGACATTCTAATATACGACATCTCAGATAAAAAAAAAGACATGCACGTGTTAGCCCAACCATCAAGGCACACTTTCTAACACATAAACATGAAAAAAAAATGAATAATATACGGCAATTCCTTACTACGTAGTAATTTTTACAAATATTGAAAAAAAAAACAGAAATTGGTAACCGCAGTTAAATACCCAATATACCAATAACTACGTCGTATCTGACAAAAACAAAGTCATGCATGGGTAGCCAGATCATCTAGACACACTTTCCAACACTAAACAAGCAAAAGTTTTACGACACTATTTGGCAATATCTTACGGAAAAATGACTTGGCAAAAAAATGAAAAAAAATGAAAAAGGGGCACTCGCGGTAAAATGGTCCTCGTGGTGATGAACGACATTTTAACTAAAAAAAAAAACATGCACATGGTAGCCAAACAATCCACCAAGACTTTCCACAACTGATAACCTATACAAGTTGCACCATTCTACGACAATTTCATAATACGTAATAACTTTGATAATTATGCAAACTACCTCAGAAGGGTAAACTCGGACGCGAACGACCCCGACGCGTCTCAGAAATCGGGGAAGGAGTACAGCTACAGCAATGCACATCTGGACACTACTAGAGCGTGTAGGGGAGACACCTCCTGCAGGTCGATCACCCACAAATTCAGTCACAGGGGTGAGTCACGTGAGAAAAACCTGTTTTTTTTTGACGCTCGGGGTCGCAAACGACCCACCGTACCTATCCAGGGTTAAGGTGTACATGGGGTGTATAACACCCCACTTTACGACATAATGGGGTGTATACCACCCCAGGTTTGTGTTATATGTCAAGATACTGGGATCCATCCCACCCCAGTTATATAGTTTTGTACTATATTTACTTATCCCAATTCCCTTAGTAAGTCATAAAATTTTTGCCGCTACTACTACCACCCCAGGTTTGTGTTATATGTCAGGCATAAATAAATGTGTTTCAGGTTATATTTACAATAAAACAAACAGACAATAAAATCAGTGGAATTCTAAAATAAAAGTGATGTATGACAGAGATTATGATAATTATTTACATTTCTTTCCAGGCATAAATAAATGTGTTTGAGGTTCTAATTACAATAAAACAAACAGACAATAAAATCAGTGGAATTCTAAAATAAAAGTGATGTATGACAGTGATTATGATAATTATTTACATTTCTTTCCAGGCATAAATGAATAAGTTTCAGGTTCTATTTACAATAAAACAAACAGACAATAAAATAAGTGGAAGTCTAAAATAAAAGTGTCCCAAAAACTGTGAAAATGTTAAAGAAAAAAACATTAACAGATGATGAGTTAGAACATATGATGAATGCAACTGGTGCCTTGTCAAACTTAGATGAAGATGAGGAGGCAGTTGATAATGAAGGACTTGGAACCAACATACATGATGATGAAATGACCGCTAGTGATGAGGAGGTGGAGGATCAGGATCAGATAGAACTAGAGTTGATGTATGACAGTGATTATGATAAGGATTATGTCCCGTCATGTAGTGATAGTGAGTCCAGTGACAACGTTGAAGGGTCAGAGGATGCTGAAAAAAGACTGAAGAAAAAGAAGGAAACTACCAGAAAAACACGTAGCACATCGACCCCAAAGAAAAAAACCCGTATTGTTGGACCAAACCCTGGAATCTATCCAGTTGATAGTACCTCTTCCACCTTAGTTGATATACCTTCTCCTTCTTCCCCTATAGCTGGACCTAGTAATGATGTGTCTATTGCAGCCAACTCTTCATCTACTGCCCCTTCCACCCCTGCAGCCAGTGGTCGTGGGAGACGTAGGAGACGAGCTGAAGTTAATGTTCCAGTTCCACCTATAGTATCATTTGATACTTCTACTTTGGATGCAAAGCATGGGTTCAGATGGTGTACCCATCCGCAGTCAAGTACCAATCTTGCAGCCAGAAACATTGTCGCCGGTAGACCCGGACCAAATGCTGAAGCACAAGATTGTCATTCCCCAGAGGAGTGCTTTAACTTATTCCTTGACGATTCATTTCTGGATATAGTCCGTCAGTGGACAAACAAGAGGATGGAGATTGCAGCCAGTAAGTACAAGAAGAAAACATCAACACATAAAAATGTGGAACGGGAGGAGCTAAGAGCATTCATTGGGGTGCTAATATTTTCGGGATGCCAAAAGGATAGCCATATGTCAACCTGTGACATGTGGTCTGTTGACATTGGTGCGGCACTTTACCGTGCTGCTATGTCGCAGGCTCGTTTTGAGTTTATACTTGACTGTTTACGCTTTGATGACCCACAGACAAGAGAGATGAGAAGAGAAACTGACAGATTTGCACCTATCCGGGAACTATTTGATAAATTTATGGAGAAGTGTGAAAGTCACTATACACCCAGTGAGAATCTGTTTGTTGATGAACAGTTGGTAGGATTTCGTGGAAAATGATCATTCAGGATATATATCCCAAGTAAGCCAGCCAAGTATGGCATAAAGTTGGTTAACATAAATGATTGCAGGAGTAAATGCCTGATTGGAAGTATCCGTACCTCGGAAAGGATAATACACGGCTCTCAGCTGGAGTAGGACTGGGCATTTATTATACTAAGGAGCTCACAAAGCCATACCATATGACAAACAGAAATGTGACCACAGATGATTGGTTCACCTCCGTAGGACTTGTCGCTGATCTTCTGCAAAACTGTGGAATGACTTTGGTTGGAACGGTGAAGGCAAACAAGCGAGAACTACCAGAGAAGATAAAGACCAAAGATAATCGTGAACCTGGATCAAGTGCCTTTCTCTTCACAAAAGAGATGACCCTGGTTTCATATGTGCCTCCAGTAGGAAAGACGGCTAAGAAGTTAGTCCTCTTGCTCTCATCTATGCATAGCCAGCCAGTCCTGCAAGAGAACGGAAAACCTGAGATTATAGAATTTTATAACCGCACCAAAGGAGGAGTTGATGCATTTGATGGGATGTGTGCCCTGTACTCTTGCAACAGGAAAACTAAAAGATGGCCACTTTGTATCTTTTATCAATGCAAAGGTACTGTACATAGCACACCTAGAGACGACAGGAGTTACCAAGTTTCCAGAATGCCGTCGCTTCATGCTACGTCTTGAAAGATCATTCATACGGCCATGGGCTGAGAAGAGGTTGTCAAGTGCCACTGTCCCACGGAACCTAAGAACATTGATAACTAGGGTCTGCAATACTTGATCAGTAGTCAACACACAGTACCCAACTGGCCAAGTACTTGCCCGATGTAACTACCCTCAGGTACGCTGTGCTGAGTGCCCCCGCTCTCAAGACCGGAAGACACGCATCAGGTGCCTGAAATGTCAACGACCTGTGTGCAAATCCCACTTGTACCCTACATGTACAAGCTGTCTTGAACTTGTGGTAAGTAATTACCCGTATTTCATTTGCGGCCACTGTATATATATATATATATATATATATATATATATATATATATATATATATATATATATATATATATATATATATATATATATATATATATATATATATATATATATATATATATATATATATATATATATATATATATAACAACAAACAGTCTGGTAGATCAAATACGTACACAGGCTTGGTATATAACACGATATATCATCACACATCTTTAATACACCCTCTAAACATCAATTACTAAGTATTTAGTAAGTTTTCAGAGGAGTAACGAGTGATAAGATCAAAATATCATAATTTTACTGTGCAAAATGTTGACCCTTTTTTGTCTCTCCATATTACAGTGAGATGTGGTGCCAGAATGCTGAGGGCTGCTAAAGGGATGGAAGAAGGATTCATTTCGCCATGGCAGGAAGCCCGTTTCTCTAAAGAATTTTTTTTTATATATAATTTTTTTTTTCGGGAAAAAATTGAAAATTCAAAGTTTTATTTTTATTAGTTTTATTACAAGAATTTTTTTTTTTTTTCAATTTAGTTTACATATCAAAAGAAAGCTGAATAAGTCTAGTTTGTGGTTCATATTTCAAAAATAAGATTGCATGAAAGGAAAACTGAGTTTTATTGATCCAAAGATTGGTACACCCCAGGTTTGTGCTTGTGTTCCTCCAAAGGAAGGTTTGTGTATAAGGGTTAAGCGCAGGTTTGCAAGTTGGTTTTCTGAAATAATGGTGTTTTGGGTAATAATATGAGAAGTGTTTTAAAAATATTTACTTTGACAGTTTCTGCAATAGAAGTTATTTTTTAGTGGTATGGGTGATTTACTCCTAATAGAAAAGGCTACACTACTTGATCATGAAGGGAATGATAACGGTAATGCCCCTCCAGACTTTGTCTCTGTAACAGAGTAACGTGTTTAGTTTTTAAGTTATTTTTAAGAATTTGACGTCATTAATGTCTTTAGTGGAATCCCAAAAGTTAATCATTGTTATTAATATTTTTATTAGTTAAGCTACAACCATAGTTGGATAAGTAGGATGATACAAAATCTGGGGCTCTAATGGGGAAAATAACCCAGTGAGGAAAGGAAATAAAAAGTGTAAACTATACATGAGAAGTCATGAATAAGAAGTATAGAACATCTTAAGATCAGTAATAACATTAGAGTGTGAAGAGAGACTTACGCCAACCTGTTCAACATAATAACATTTAGGCCTACTGCATTTTTAAACTTATGACGATCCACTGATTAAACTGTCTGATTAGGAAGAGCATTCCACAATCTGGTCACGGTTGGGATAAAACTTCTAGAATACTCTGCAGTATTGAGTCTTATGTTAAGGAGAGAAACTTTTTTTATCTGTATACCTAGTACTACATACATGATTGTAAGGTCTTGAAAGTTCTGAATGGAAAGGATTCTTAGAATTATGAAAAATCTTATATTACATGCAGAGACTGATATCAAGACCAAGAACAAGAAATTTAATAGACCGCAAGTTTTTCCCAGCAAATTAGGCTGAGATTCACTGGGTGAAGACCAGACAGGAGAACAATACTCGAAACAAGGCAATGCAGAATGCAAGAATTAAGATATTTCTTCAAAATAGATTGTTCACCAAAAATATCAAAAGACTTTCTCAATAAGCCATTTTTTTGTGCAATTGAAGAAGAAACAGAGCGAAAGTGTTTCTCAAAAGTAAATTTGCAATTAAGAATCCATTCGAAAATATTAAAGGACTTGTATATTGATAAAGAAACATTATCAATGCAGAGATCTGGATGTTGAGGAGCTACTGCCTTCGACCTACTTTCATTCATATTTTTCCATTTTTCACGGTTGAACATCATGCCCCCAAATTTGCAGTATGCACTAATTTCAGCAAGATCTCTGTTAGGAGAATAAGTAACCCCAGATCTACATTCGGTAGATGGAATTGCGGCACATAGAGTAGCATTATCTGCATATAGAATAAGCCCCTTTTCTAGGAAAAACCACATATCATATGCATATAGTATGAAAAGTAATGGGTCGAGAACACTACCCTTGAGAATACCAGATATGACACTCCTATATTCGC
>NC_090734.1:87921889-87936889 GCF_036898095.1 Palaemon carinicauda
TATTGTTTTCTTTATACTTTCATATATTCATTTATTTAATTTATAACATCTTTAGCCTTTATATCATGTCAATCTACTTTATTTGATGCTAGAAAATACACCCTGAAGTTGAGACAATGAATTGCAGAACTGGTATTGAAATATAAACCAAATAGCTTTCTTTTGCTTTCCAATATCACATTCTGTATTTACAATAAAGTCAATATCAACACATGAGAAGTATGCATATTTTTCATAGATAATGTTGAAACATTATATTACTTGAGTTCTTTACTCTTAAATCCTTAGCACTTGCCTGGTTTCGTAATGTTGCATGACATGGGCGGCAGGGTGGGGGAGGTTGATACGACCCCTCACACGTTTTGCCCCTAAGGCCCGCTTCACACAAGCGGTTTGAGACCGTATGGTTGTGATCATGCGGTTTGGGAATAATATAGACCAATGAAGCCTTTTACACGTTTCGAAACATATCCCTCTGGAAGAATATCCGGTGGTAGTGTTTTGCAAACTACATACACAGCATAGATACCGTGATAGGTCCCACGTGATCACCTGTTACCACTGTGAGATGTATGGACATCTTGAAAACGATTGCAAGTCTGGGAATGATTATAAAGTCTGCGGGAAGTGTTCAGGAAAACATTCCACAAAGAGTGTAATTCGCAAGTGCCAAAGTATATAAACTGCACAAAGTTAAACAAACCAAGTGACCACATAGTAAATTTTTGAGAATGCAAAGCTTATTCCTTGAAATTGAAGACTTGCAGAAAATACTGATCATGGATACAAAGGATGTCATAAACTGTGGCTATGTAAATATACAATCTGTAGGTAATGAGACTATTCAAATTCGAGAATTGATAAACGAGAAATATTTGGACATATTAGCATCATCTGAAACATGGTTACATAACTTGGACAAGGCAAAGATCACTAAAATGACCTCACCACACATGCCTTCTTTCACATACCGAGGGAAGGTAGGTCTGGTTGGGGTGTTGGACTCTTTATTCATAAAAGTTACTCAAATCTAAAAATGTTGAAAAGAACTAGCTTTGTATATATAGAAATAAACTTTACACAATAAAAAAAAGAAAAAATAAACAGAATAATATTTCTTTGTAGCAGTCTACAAACCTCCGAGAACAAACACCAGTATCTTTTTTTGAAGAATTCGGTGCTCTCATTGAGATGATTATCATGGAAAAAAGTGAATTAGTTATCTGTGGCGACTTAAATTTTTGGATGGATGACGCATCAAATCCTGACGCTTTGGCATTTATCGAGTTATTAAAATCATATCGACTAGTGGATAATGTCGACTGTACAATTACTTTAACTGGGCATACGTTGGACTTAGTTTTAAGGGATGACATGAATAATATTGTATCTGATGTAAAATATGAAGAGGAATGTACTATCTCCCCAGTGCACAAACGTATTAAGTTTAGTCTACCTTTACAGAAACATGCATTAGTAAAGAAAATAAACTTTAGACATATATCAAATTTTTCCTCTATCATATTTATTGAAGATGTTACAAAGAAAATAAATGATGCTATCAACATTCCCTGTGATAATAATGACCAACATTTATTAAGAACTAAGTGTGTTAACTTTCTTACGACCACTTGTAATAAAGTGGGAAACAGTGAATATGATACCATGTGTCCACCGATGGAAAAGTCTATAACTGTAAAAGACCAATCTCCTTAGTTTGATGGTGAGGCTTCGCTGAAAAGGAGGGAAACAAGACAAAGAAAGAAAGTGGAATAGATTAAAAACTGAAAGTACTTGGGTAAAATACAAAACTGCTGCATGTCAATATAACTACCTACTAAGAAGAAAAAAGTGAATACTATGAGAGAAAGATCCTCGAAGCAGCAACAGACATTAATAAGTTATATCGTCTCCTAAATGGTATAATGGGAAAAGTAAAAGAAGACGCTACCTGATGGATAGAGTGACCAGGAACTAGCAAATGATTTTCTAGTATTCTTTAAAAAAAAAAAAAACCTAATTATGATACACCAGGTACACAGACAAAATTAATAGGATTTAACAACATAACACATGATAACATCACTAGAATTCGAAAGAGCAAATAAGACAAACTGCGCGATCGATCCTATGGCCAGGCTGACACTTGCACGACTTTTGGCCACGAATTTGTCGTGGCAAGAAATGTGCAAGTGTCAGCCTGGCAATAAGATCGAGTGACCAGGAACTAGCAAATTATTTTCTAGTATTCTTAAAAAAAAAAAAAAACATAATAATGATACACCAGGTACACAGAAAAAATAATAAGATTTAACAACATAACACATGATAACATCGCTAGAATTCAAGAGAGCAAAGAAGACAAACTGCGCAATCGATCCAATTGCCAGGCTGACACTTGCACGACTTTTGGCCACGAATTTGTCGTGGCAAGTCGTGCCATTTTGGGGCACGAACTGGGAGGCTCCCGCACTGTTCCTGGCTAGTTCACACATAGTTTACGATGAGTTCACGATGAGTTCACGAATAGTTCACGATGAGTTCACGAATAGTTCACGAATGCGTGGCCATCAGTATCCACAGTGACAGGAACTTGCACGACTAATTCACGCATGGTTTGCGCATAGTTTGCGCACTTCCCGCATTGGCAATATAAGTTTGCACAATTCGGACGGTGACGTGCTGACTTGGCCACGCCATATAAAAACAGGGCATCTCCAGCCCCTGGTCCATTTTGGATTGGCTTTGGAAAAGACAACATGCTCAATGTCAGAGACACAATCATTGCAGAGAAAAAAAGATGCCTATACCTGGCAGCTGCTCTAGTCATTGTTGAAGAGCAGCAAAAAAGGCTGGCAGAGGCAGGAGAGCAAGAAAAGTCAACCCCACCTCGAAGAAACACACAAAGGAAAGTGTGGGTCAGGGAATGGTTGGCCAGAAGGCACGAGTTTGAAAAGTATGACAGTCTACTGACTGAATTCCACAAGGAAGATCAGAGGGGCTTAAAATTACCTCAGAATCACAGCTGAACTGTTCCAAAATATGGTTGAGAAGTTAACCCCTCGCCTCCAGAAGCAGTCCACTCCTTCAAGTTGGACACAAGCTGGCTGCCACCCGTCACTTTTTACCCACTGGAAACTCCTATCCAAGTCTGCAGTACAGCTTCAGGGTTGAAGCAAGTACCATCTGCAAGTTCATACCTGAGGTGTGTAAAGTTATCATCGCAGTCTACAAGGATGAATTGCTGTGCTGCCCCAAAACTGAAGAGGAGTGGAAGGAAGTTGCTGCCAGGTTCAGCTCCAGATGGAATTACCACAACTGTCTGGGGGTGTGGACGGCAAGCACATCTCTATGAAGAAGCCACCCCATGCTGGTTCTTACTACTACAACTACAAGGGCTTCCACAGCATTATACTGAAAGCAGTGTTAGATGCTACTTACAAGTTCCTCTATGTGGATGTTGGGGCAGAGGGTGGTGCATTGGATGGAGGAACATGGAGTAACTGTTCCCTGAATGATGCTGTAGAAGAGACCAGAGCTGGAGTGCCTCAACCAGAACCACTCCTAATGATGACCAGGCAGTGCTCTATCACTTAGTAGTGGATGATGCCTTTGCTTTCCGAACCTGGATGATGAAACCACTCTTCCAATGGTCACAGGTCCTACGAGAACACATATGTAGCTACAGGTTGTCTCATGCCCGACGTGTCGTGGAGAATGCCTTTGGAATTTTGTGTCAAAGGTCCCGTTGCTTCATGACGATGATGCATTAGTACCCCAATACCATCAATCTGATCACCATGAGCGCCTATGTCCTGCACAACCTCATCCTCATCAGATACCCACACGCAATTTCTGAAGTGGACCACGAAGATCCAGACACACATGATCTGATTCCTTGTTGATGGAGGACTGACCGACACCTGCAGGGGCTGCTGCCTGTAACCGGCCGTCATACCCAGAAGGATGCAAAGGATGAGCGAGACTACTTGTCAAATTACTACATGTCCCCTGCTGGTGCTGTCCCTTGGCAAGAAAGAATGGTAGTAGCTCCATAAGCTGCATCCACAGTTGTTTAATTTTTTAAATAAAAGAAACGTTTATTTATTTTTTTTTTTATTGGTCTTTATTTTTTGTTTTCTTTTTCTTTCCTTTTTGGTTAATTTTTTGTTTTTGTTTCGTTTCGTTTCTGTTTTTCTTCCCCTTTATTTAAAGATTTAAGAGAAAAACAAGTGTTTTGAAATAAGAAAAAAAATTATTAACATGAAAAAGCAAACAACAAGTATGTACAAGTATCACATTCCAACTATTTACAAACCTTGCTGGTTCTGGTACTGCTGCATGGGGATACCCGATGGACTGGTGTTGTGTTGAGTTCCTTGGATGTGTAGAGGGATGAGGGTAAAATGCCCTTTTCTAGGTTGCTGTTGACGGACCCTGGGGTCAGGACCAGGAAGCTGAGTGGTGTCACAGGTGTCTTAAAGGTGGGTGACAGCGACAACACTAAAAGTGTTGGTGTAGAAGCCTGGACAAGGATGGCTGACGGTACTGAAGTTGTTGGTAAAGGGGTCTGGACAAGGGTGGCTGACGGTGCAGTGGAATCCCTGGTTGCCATTCCGTGGTACGGAGCCAGGAGGACTGGCCTGAAGACTGTGTTGACTGGGGTGGCATCCACGTTACAGGTGATGGCTGACTGGCATGAGGATGTTGCTGAGGCTGCTGCTGCTGCTGCTTTGGCGGTGCCCTCAAGGTGGCTGGTTGAGGTTAATGCCAGAACTGCTGCTGCTGCTGTGGGCCTGGCCAGGTCATGAATGGTTGACGGAAGAGCTGAGGCCACTGCCTCTATTGGTGTACAAGGTTGAGGAAGTCTATCTGGAATTCATGCCAGGATCCTCCGGGATGGCATGCATGTGGCCTTCCAGCAGGTATGCAAAATCATGTATGATCTTGTGCTGGCTAGTGTACGATTGGGTGGGCGCCAAGGAATGTGCTTTGTAGATGATCTGAAACAAACAAACATTATAACAATTTAGTACAACATTTCAGTGCAACATATTGTACATGCCATGTCAAAAGCAATGGATGAAACTGGAATACAATCTGCATGTAGACACTGGGATTCTTACTTGTTGCACTACATTACTGAGGCTGTTCTTGGTCACCCAGGTATCGGCGGTTGTGGTGGCTGTCTGTGTTGTTGGTGGCCTGGACCGCATCCCCTTGCCCTTGCCCTTCCCGGTGCTAGTAGATGCTTGGCTCTAGGAACCTGTGGACCTCACTTCATCATCGTCTTTGTCGCTGACCATCCCAGCAGCTGACTCTGGGACAGCAAACTTCTCACTGGGGACTGTCTCTCCCCGGATGATGTGTTGTATCAGAAAACTCCAGGTGTCCATGATCTGGTTGTCATGGGCACTCCTTTGTGGCTGACCAGCTCCACTCTTCTCCTTCTTCATTATCTTCCCCACCCTGGTTCTCAAGTTCTCGTAAGGGTTCTTGCATTGAGCACCCGTAGCAGGACGCTCCAGCTGCTCTCCGACTGGATTCCACTGGTTGTTCTTGTCTGCCACGTTGAGCCAGTCCTTCTGCTTCTTGCTATACAGCTAGGAGTTCTCCTTCACAAGGTCGGCCAACCTAAACTCGGCCTCTTCTGTCCAGTGGTATTCAGGGATTTCTTTCTTGGACACCCAGACCCACATCTTCTGCTTTCTGTTTGTCTCGTCCTCACTGGATGGCTGTCTCTGGTGTTCGATTGGATCCTGGTGCGTCTCCGGGATCATGATATCGAGACTTGATATAGATGACTGAGGGGAATTATTTCTCCTAGCGGTCTCTGCCTCTGGCCTGTTGGCTTCTGGCTTTCTCCCCTTTCCTCTTCCTCTAGTCAGCTTAGTTTTCGGCATGTTGTCTCTTTGCTGGTGACCTCTGGAATGGCGAGTAGTGTACAGGAAGCACTATATATACCCCCACACTGACGCGAGCACCACTGTCTCGCAGTAGTCGTGAACTGCTCGTGAACTGTTCGCGAACTGATCGTGAACTGTTCGTGAACTAATCCTGAACTGCTCGTGCCATGCGCAAACTGTTCATGAAGTGCGTAAACTAGTCGTGAACTGCTCGTGCCATCAATAAGTGAAGTGCACGTGACCATGTCAGTGCGAAGTCACGGCCAGGCTGCGATGTGCGCATATTCGTGAACATGTCGTCACCACCTTGTGTATTCGACGTGAGCTGTTCATGAACTATTCGTGGCAGTTCGTGACAGTGGTGGCATAGCACACATTGCCACGCACTGGCACGCATCCTCCCGCATCATCTCGATGATGTCCCGACGAGTTCACAAACAGTTTTACACAGTTCACGACCCGGTCGCGAAATTTGTCACGACCAAAATTTTTAACATTTCAAAATTCTCGTCATGACATGCCACAAAGGCACAACAGGTTTACGTTCACTTCACGCCAGTTTACTACTATTTTTTGCATTGGCACGACTCGAGTCGTGCCAATGCGTGCCACAAATTCGTGCAAGTGTCAGCCTGGCATAAGCCACTATCTAAAGAAATTGGTGAGAGAAAAGTTTCTATTCTAGCCGAAATAATAATGAGAATAGCAAATGCAAGCATTGATAAATGTAAGTTTCCCAAACCTGAAAAAATGGCTATAGTCACCCCAGTTCTGAAAAATGCACTGGACTACCAGGGCTTAAGCTTACATAAACCTATTTCGAATCTATCCTTTGTTTCAAAACTGCTTGAATACGTAATTCTTGAACAACTAGTCAGTCACTTATAAGTAATAGAAGCTTTGCCTGACAACCAATCTTCTTACAGAAAACTATATTTTTTGGAGACAGTCATCTGCTCTGTGGTAAATGATATGCTGCAAATGATGGAGGAAAATAAATGTGGTATTTTAGTATTGCCTGATCTCAGTGCTGCTTTTGATACAGTTGTGCATGAACTGCTACTAAATGATATACGGTCTGTCGGCGTTGAAGATCAAGCTTTTGAATACCTAAACGACTACTTACTTGGCAGAAATTACTGTGTACAAATTGGGAACTATTATTCATCATATGAACCCTTAAACAGAGGGTTACCCCAGGGAAGTGCTCTTGGCCTAATGTTATTCAGCATCTATACGATTGGTCTATCAAAAATACTACAAAAGCACGGTGTTAAGTTCAAACTATTTGCAGATGACACATAATTTTACTTCTCCATAAATGATATACATTAGACTACTGAAACTCTAAACCGAATCCTTGATAGTGTTAGAGAATGTATGACATTTAAACAACTAAAATTAATTGAGAACAAATCTAGATTCCTGGTGGTGGGTAAGAAAAACAGCGTGAGAATCTTAGGTGATATTCAAATGAACATAAATAATGACTTAGTGCCGATAACTAGTAAAGTTCAAGATCTCGATGTATTTCTTGAGTGTTACCTGTCTCTAAATGCCCAAATAAGTAATGTAATAGAAACTGCTGGTTATCCTTTAATGAATATTACGTTTATAAAAAAAGTACCTGGACGAAAATTCTGCCAAGAAACTTTTGATAAACTGTGTTATTGCCAGGATTGATTACTGCAACTCTTTCTAATATAATTTACCAAAAGTGCAACTTAAGAAACTACAAAACATAATAAACAGAGGAGCAAGACTGATAAAGTGTTCCACCTAGAGAAAGGATTACCACTATACTAATTGATTTATACTGGATGCCGATAAAAGGGAAAATTGAATTTAAAATATGTACAATAACCTACCCAGTTATCAGAACCGTTCGTACATAATACCCAAGAGAGATTCTACATCTTGCGAAGCCAACAAACTAGTGTCGACACGAGAATGGTTACAGATGACTTCAAACTATTGGAACCTAGATATATGTTGACCTAAGATTTCAGAGCCTTTAAATCTGCAGCCTCGAGACTATATAATAAGCTCCCACGAAACATCAGAATGATTGAAGACATTAAGGCTTTGAAGAGGAAACTGAAGACTTTCTTATTTCAATAGTCATACAACAGTGACAATTTAACAGTAAATGAACAATACCCGATATGAAACATTAAATACTCTGAGCAAACAAGGTAAAAGGACACTGGAGTTCCTGTAGAGAGTGGGGTTCCTCTTCTGTATAGGACTGGAATAACAGCCATCAAAGTAAAATAATAATACTCAAAAAGTTTATGGCGCCGATTTGTTAACTGAGCTAGAGACTCAGAACATAAAACCAGCATGTCGGGCGTCACAAGACGTGTTAAGTATGTTGTACTGTAATACTATATGGGCTACGGGTATTAAGAGTAATGTTGCACAATATTCCATTTATAGAACAGGTTTCAGCATAGTTTATAAGTGTAGTAGCATTTGTTATGAAGGATTACATCATTTGTTAATTGTCTCAAAATTATTAAGAGATTCTTCTTACTTTTGTGTTGCAGTAGAATCCAGTCTTTTAAGAGTGATGCTCTTTTGTTATCTTTGTAACTTTTGTGTACGAGTTTTGCTTACATATTCTCAGTCAAGAGACACAAGTCAGTAGGTTTGGATCAGCGATGTAAGCCTGAACAAGATTAAAGGTATTTTAATAAACAAGCGTATAATTGATCCCATCAAGACGAGTCAGCAACAATGCTGGGATTGTAAAATACAAAACTAATGCACTATCATTATTCTAGGTATGCTTGAGGGCAGTAACTATTCAATCACATTAATAACAATCACAATATTTTGGGACGAGGATGAGATTGTAAGATACATCAGTAATGAACACTTACTATTTCAGGTAGGTTTGAGGGCACTAACTATTCAACCAGATTGATAACTGACACAATATTTGGCGACAATGGAATCCATGAATAGAAGCACCAGCAGAAGAAGAGCCAAGTAAAAGATTGCAACCCCATGCAGCAGGGACACTTCCCAATCAGTCTAGACTCCAGTTCGATGTCAAGAAAGAAGCAAACACCATACATTAATATTTTGTTTGTTAAGACCAAGAAAGGTATGATTAAAATTTGTTACCAGGAGCATAGGTACAGAGATAAATAATTACCTTGAGTCAGAGTTAGTTTTACATGAAGTATCATTAAGTGTAGAGCTACTAAAGTTGGTTACACAAACACACAAAAAGTACAATAAACTACATAGGAATTGGGTTAGAATTAATTTTGTTTTGGAAGTTATAAGTTAGTTTTGTAGATTTCATTAGCCTAAACTAATTCAGGCAAGAAGTGATAATGCTTTGGATATAGAGCATTAAAAAAATTCAGCATTGTGGCTGAACCCTATTCTGTTGCAACAAAATGACTACAGTGGTGTGAGGAGTTTATAATATATTTAGAAGCATTAGGTAGTAGGAAACACGCGCAGAAGAAAGCGTTATTACTTCACACAGACGGTAGAGAGGTTCAGGAAGTGTTTAAGACACTAGAACCAACTGATGACACTAATGAAGCTGCGATTAAGGCCCTTACCACATATTTTGCCCCTCAGATCAATAATCTTTTAGAACGTATCAATTTGCAGTGCAGGCATTTCAGAAAGAAAATGAAAGCCTAGATGCATTTGTGACTAGTCTTAAGAATTTAGCTTTTTCATATAAATATTTTTAGTAAGAACATGTTATCATTGATCAAGTTATTACCCATTGCGCATCACAAGAGCTAAGAAAGACATTACTGCTAGATAACGACTTAACACTAGAAAGGTATTGATTATAGGCAGAGCTTTATAAACATCAATATGCAAATTAATATAATAGATAATTTTACAAGCAATAGAATGGAAAATTCTAAAATTAGCAAGATAGGCTCAAGGTTGAAAAACATTGACAATCAGAGAAAGAATACAACAAATCCTAGTCATAGGAAATTGCCGAACTCTAATGATCACAAATATCAGATTTAGACCTATACGCAGAAGCAACAGGAAAAATCCAAATGCTATCGGTGTAGTAAAACTGATAATCTTGCATATAAAGCAATGAAATACTCTGCTATGGGATAGACATGCCAGAATTGTAGAAAAATGGGCCAATTTTTAAACATTTGTAGATTCTCTAAACAGTACACACAAAAGATAAATGCAGCAGTTGATAATCTAGGCCAAGAGAATAATCGGGAAAATGTTTGTGATAATCAGGATAGGTCAGAAACTAAATTCGGTAGAAGTGATCATAAATGGTAAACCAATGGCAATGCAAGTTGACACAGCAGCTGATGTATCAATTAAGGCTGAGAGAACAGCTAGAACCATTCCTAATTTTATATTAGAATGTACAAAAAGAGTTTTGAAAGGTCATAATGGTGTTGATATTCAGGTATCAAGTGCTTCAAACGTAGAAGTACAGTATACAGATCAGAAGTTAGATAGAATGTCATTAGCCATAGTTAAAGGTAAAGTGCAAACTTTTTAGGTTTGGATTGGTTACTGTATTTGAAATTAGATTGACTTAATATTTTGAAGGCTACAGGTACACAAGATGAAGACAAAATTGAAGTGTCTGTGGATAATATTCTATCCGAGTTTCAAGAAATACTCATAGATAAAGTTGGTATAGTAATGAATGCATAGAGAATTTTAGTTTTAGGTCAGATAATATTCCTAGACG
The DNA here is from genome assembly GCF_036898095.1 of Palaemon carinicauda. NCBI lineage: Eukaryota > Metazoa > Arthropoda > Malacostraca > Decapoda > Palaemonidae > Palaemon > Palaemon carinicauda. The sequence goes on from NC_090734.1 coordinate 87,932,516, forward strand.
TTTTGTTGCAAGACCATTACCATATGCATTGAAAAGTGAGGTTGAAACAGAAATCAAAAGATTAGAAAGTGAAGGGTCATGGGAAAAGGTTACATACTCATATTCGGCAACGCCATTGTCGCTCAACAGCTATTACCAAATCCGAAAACATGATAGCAACCATGTCAGGATTTACTGGATCTTAGACAAGCATTTCAACCTCTACCCATGGATAAAAAATTACAAGAAATATGAACAGTAAATACATAATTAGGTTTGCATAGGCCAAAGAGATTGCCTTATGGAGTAGCAAGTAGTCCAGCTATTTGGCAACCAACTATCGATAAGATTTTTTAGGAATGCAAGGAGTATTCATTTTCATAGATAATATTTTAGTCTCTGGTAAAGATAAAAGAGAACATAGAGAAAGATTACGGTCAGTTTTGATTAAGTTGAAGGAACACAATATTAGAGTTAATAAGAGCAAATGTATTTTGGAAGTTGATTCGGTGGAATACTTAGGTTTTGTAATTAATGACAAAGGCATTCACAAGACTATGGAGAAAATTGAAGCAGTACAATCAACAAAGGTACCAGAAAATGTTAAGGAATTACAATAATTTCCATGTTTAGTAACATCTTATGGGAATTTCATTCAGAATTTATCTACATTGCACATCTCTTATATAACTTGTTGAATAAGGGTATAGAGTGGAATTGGACAAAAGATTGTGAGGAATAGTTTGAAAGAATCAAGCAGGAAATAGTTTCACCTACATCTCTAGTACATTATCAAATGAATTTACCAGTTAAATTATTTTGTGACCCATCAAGCATAGGTTTAGGTGCCCTATTGTCTTATTTAATGCCAGATGGAGCAGAAAAGACAATCTCTTTCACTTCTGGAGTATTGAACAAGACAGAAAGGAATTATTCTCAAATAGAGAATAGTTTAGTATTAGTGTAGGTTAACAAATTTCATATGTATCTTTATGTAAGGAAAAATTTCATACTTGTTCTAGATCATAAACCTGTATTACCAACATTGGAACCATAAGCAAGTTTACCTACGTTGGTAGCTGTAAAACTACAACGTTGGGCAATAATGTTAGCCGCATATCAATATGATATAGAATATCATCATACATCAAAGATGGGTAATGCAGATGCTTTATCCAGATTTCAAGTGGACAACGCACCAGAAGAATATGATGGCAGTATATTGCTAGTTTCAGTATATTATGTACCCTTTACACCCAAGGATATTGCACACAATACCAATAAAGACGCAGTATTTAGTAAGGGTTTAGAGAGTTTAATGACAGGTAGGGACTTGTGCGAAAATAAGGCAAATTGTAAACCCTATAAAGAAGTAAGAAGTGAATTGAGCATAGCACAAGGTTGTATAATGAAAGGGTCAGGAGTAATTACTCCTAGTTAACTGAGGCATAAGTTTTTTTTTCTGAAATACTTGCAGATCACCAAGGTATTGTCAAATCAAAGACTATTGCAAGGACTTTGTCTGGTGGCCTAGAATAGATAAAGATATTGAATTATTTGAAGGAAATTTTATGAATTTTGTTACACAACAAAAAACCCTCAGTTAGCTGGAATGCCCCTATTAGAATTACCCAGGTATCCATGGCAAAGAGTGTACATAGATTTTTCTGTTCCTTTCCCAGGTTATTTTTCTTTTTATAGTTTTAGATGGTTGCAGTAAGTGGCCAGAAGTAATTCCATGGACAAAATAACATCTTAGATAAATGTAATAGGATTAATGCAATTTATTTTTCTACACATCATATTCCAAATAAAATTGTAATTAATAATGGTCCACAGTTCACCTCACACGAGTTTAATGAGTTTTGTTAGGTGAGTGGTATCCAACATACATTTTCAGCAACGTATCATCCTTCTACGAATGGAGAGGCTGAAAGATTTGTTAAAACATTTAAGCATAAGATGAAGTGTAGAGAAGCAAACTCAAATTATATATTTGTTCATGTGTCAAAGTTTTGATTGTCTTATAGAACAACACCGCACTGCACAAGAGGTGTGAAACTATAAAATTTATTGACGGGGAGGAGTATTATGTGTAAGTTAGATTTGTTGCATCTAAGTTTTGAAAGGGTTTTAGGAAAAAGGGAATAAGCAATTAGAAAGTCTCCCAAAAGTAAGACATTTTCCCATAACTCTAATTTCATAGTAAGATCATACAATACTCCAGAAAAGTAGGTACCAGGAGATAATGTAAAAGAGATATGAAATTTACATTATGATGTTCAAGTTGGTGGAAATATTATAAAACGCAATGCTGATCAATTACAGCCCTTAAATAAAATTCCTGTAGATCTTCTGAATGTTAGAGATGGAAAATTCTCAGAGGTAGTTGAATTGAATGAATCAAATATTAACCAACATGCTCAAATATCAAATGTAGATTCAGAATCTATTCATGTACCAGTACAGGATAAAGTTAGAGTATTTCCCAATATGATGAATAGAGGGAAGCCCCATGACAGATTAGATTTGTAAAGTTTTTTACAATGGCAAGTTAAAGGGGAGGAAACTGTTATGTATATTGTAATATAATACTATTTTGTTTACTGGTGTTAAGAGTAATGTTGCTCATTGTTGGATCGATAAAACATGTTTCACCATAGTTTATAAGTGTAGTGGCGGATGTTATGAATATTTTGATCATTTACTAATTGTCATAAAGTTAGGATGCGATTCTTACTACTTTTGCAATGTAGTGTGACCCAGTCTTTTAAGAGTGATGCTCTTTTGCTATTACTGTATATTTTGTGTACGAGTTTTATTTAGATATTCTCACTCGAGAGTCACAAGTCAGTAAGAGTGCCCCAGAGACGTTAGCCTGAGCGAAATTAATGGGATTTTAATAAACAAGCCTATGATTGATCCCACCAAGACGAGTTTGTGACAATGCTGGAATTGTAAAATACAAAACTATTGAACTATATAATTCCAGGTACGTTTGGGGGCAGTAACTATTCAACCACATTGATAACAAACACAATAAGACAGAGCGAATAGCACCCATTTTCAAGGCCTTGGGTTAAACAGGGACCTATGAGGTCAGATGAAGGATCAAAGATGGGCACTTATTTTTTGCCAATTACTCCCAAACTAATAATGATACGCGAATGGGTTTTTAACCATTCCTCTCGTCGAGTAGCAATGAATGATAAACTACATTTTGACTACGAACGGTTGATTTAGAATTTTACATTAGTTCAAGGACATTGGTTTGGCAACCCTTGTTTGCACTATGTCCAACCATCAGAAACATAGACCCCATAAGATAAAGGTTCATTATGTTTTACGTGATGTGTGCCATTTTTGGACTGACGGCTCTTCTTATCTTTTCGTTAGGGCTGATGAAATATAGTTCGTCACGGCACATTTGACATGCCTTAGCCCGTGCTACGTTCCACCAATCAAACCACGATTTGGCTCAACATTTCTTTCACCACTCTCTCAAGAAGAAATTTCACTAAGTAAAAGTATGCATATCGATGTAGATCTAGTAAAGCTTTTATTTCTCACATGTATCGCCAAATACTGAGAGAGAGAGAGAGAGAGAGAGAGAGAGAGAGAGAGAGAGAGAGAGAGAGAGAGAGAGAGAGAGAGACTGGTGAAGGGATCAAAGAATCCTTTCTTGGATAATGAGGTCTTCTGGGAAGTAGTCTTTGAAAGAATATTAGTATAATGGTTTTACATTTTAATTGAAGTTAAGTACCAAATACGTCTTGTTTTGATATTTATTTTTAATGAGCTCTTGTTCGCAGAAGAAACTGACTTTCTCATAAAATATGAATCAGAAATAACTAGGCAGCGGGGAAAGGATATCCCAGACGTCACTTAAGAACCATTATTGTAATATGATAAGAATTTGAAATTAATAAAAACGTGACTTCACTTACCTTAATTAGGCCAGAGCCGAGCGTTGAAATATAAAATTTGGTTATATTGTTTCTATTTCAGAAAGGTCATTTATTTCCAATGTAATATATTCATAGCTGAAGAATGAATATGACCTTAATATGATTTTCTCAACCTTAATCTATTAATCTAGGTGGTATATCTTGGCAATCCATGTTTGCCAACAACCGGTTATACAAGCGGATGAGCACACTGGTGGAGTAACGAGAACTTTGTGTGTGGAAGAAATACTCTCATAAATCTCGAGGAGGCCATTGGCAGCATGGTGACAGATTGAGGTTAAGGCACGAGACAAGCTGTCTCTTTGGCGTCAACTCCTGATGATTGACGGATGATCTCACTGGAATTTGTATGGACCGGCAGGGGTCATTTGCCTTAGTTAGATAAGCACTGCACCTCGCAAGGAACTGGTTACCCTTTGATGGATTT